>NW_026561384.1:0-67840 GCF_028858705.1 Grus americana | reverse complement strand
AAAAAAAAAATAAAGTGATTTTCTTTTTCCTGAATTGAGAGAATAATTTGCAGTTCTTTTACCTCATGAAAGCTATCCTTTCCAGGCATATCTTAGAGAGAAAGAAGAAGAAAAGCTATCGATGGATGCGACTGAACTTTGACCTTTTAAAAGACCTAACCTATGAAGCCAAGCGAATGATTGAAGGAGGAGTAGTTTATGAGATGCGGATTTATGCTGTGAATTCTATTGGCATGTCCGTCCAAGCCCTGCCTCGCAACCCTTCATGCCAATTGGTGAGTTTTACCACACTCTATATTATTTCTAGGACAAAACCAAGACAGCACAATTTTCACGTCTTCTCTTCAAGTGCCCTTATACCTAAAAAGAATGTGTTAGGAAAGAGGTTATCAACCATCTCTATATTCTACATTTAATCAGCCTTTTCCTTTGTAAACTTCCTCTTCTCTGTCTCTTGTTCCCCTTCCTGAGAAGCACAGAGGTTCTAGTTTCATGAAATCGCTGATGAATTTTTAGTTGTTATAATTAGAAGTGTGAGAGTCAAGCTGGATCTAGAAAGGAGGAAAACTAATTGACAGAAATTTCCCTGTCCCTCTCAGCTTCTCCCATTCCTTTATGGGTGCAAATATCACAGTATCCCATCCAGTACTCCCTTAATCCTGGCCCTGTCCACAGCTAAAAGGATAGCTGATTAAGAAAATATTTGAGGAATGATTTTCTATAAATAAGCCTTCCCAACACAGAAGTGCAGTGTCTTCTGCAGTCCCTGAGCAAAGAGTCCTCAGGAAGCCTGCCTGCTAAAAGCTTTAGAAAGAAGACCCAACAAAAATACAAATAGCTGGAGATTAAAATGACTAGAGTTGCTAAATCTACAAATATCAGTGAAGGGGGACAGCCTGCTGAAGGGGATAGTGTAAAAGCAGATGATGCAGTGAAGGGGTCAGAAGGAAAGGATGAACTGCAAGAAGCATCTCTTAATTCTGGATTTCAAACACACAGTGACTGGTCTGCAACAGAAGAGGGCAAAAGAAAACCATCAAGTGGAGCTACTGAAAAAAAAGGTCCAAAGTTTTCATGGGATAGGCAGAGTTTTATTTGATTAAGGATAAAGTTCACACTTACTGCTTCAGAGAAGAGATTTGGGGTTTTGATCGTGTACTGTGTGGTTGTGTATGCTCCCAACTGCCTTTGCATCCTGTGTACTATTCCTTGCTGCTATTTGAATATGAAAAATTTTGACACAGCTACAGAAAGGAAACTGGGTGATATTATTTTTTAAAATTTTTTTTACATTAACTTTGGGAACTAAGATCAAGTTCAATCAGTTGCACAATTTATAAACCTGTATTTAACTTACTTTAAATATGAAATATTTCTAATATGTAAAATCTGTTATGTATATTCAAAAGATGTTGAGTTTATAACACATATACATGGAGTATGCTAAACATACATTTCTTTAACATGATTGCTTTTATGCCATGTATACTAAATTTTATGTTCCAGCAATCTAAATGTTATTTTGAAAAAGTTATCTTTCTGTTTGCTTTTTGGAATCAATGGTTTCACAGTAACATTTGTGTGTATTTGGGATTCTCCAGTAAGGTCTTTTCTTGATTGTTTTTTTAATTAGTAGACAACAGTCATGCTTAAAAAGACTGAATTTAGCTAGTGGTCTTTCTGAACTATGGATTTAAAAAAAGCCATGACACTCCTGTTCTGAAAAGAAATGAAATAGCTATACGTAACTAAAGTGAAAAATTTTCAGCCCAAAGTATTTTTCTCATGCAAGTCTGTTACAAATGCACAAATCAGAACTAGTGTTTCTGTAAACATGTAGTCATAACTTTTGGTCATTTTCTCCACTGTTAGAGGAAAATGAGTGAAGTCAAATTTAGTCACTAATGAATTTGGTTCTCTGCCTATGTGAACTTTGTCTAATTATAATCAGAGTGTTAAGTACAGCATACAAATTGTATGCATTTTTCTTTCTAAACTTTTCTGCAGATTTCTGCTGACAATTTGACTCCCTTCTACAACTCTTCTTTTTTCATTGGCTTTTACTCATAAGGGAGGAGATATGAATAGGAACTACTATCTTAACCTCTTCTTCCCCTCCCTATTAGAGGAATCTTATGCTGCACTTCTATAAATGAAGTTTTAGGTGTTACATTTTACAGCTCAGCTTCATTTTATTAAAACAGATAGTGGTATATAATTCAGCTGCTAATTACTCCTTCTATAGCTTTTGAATTCTCACAGTTGTATTGCTGTTTCTCAGAATTTACTTCTACATGTTTCCTTTTAGCTCCTCCAAGTGAACCAACCCACTTTACAGTGGAAGATGTTTCTGACAGCACTGTTGCCTTGAAGTGGAGACCCCTGAGCGGATTGGAGCTGGGGGATTAGATGGTTATATTGTGGAATACCGCAAAGATGGATGTAAGTAAGCACGAGTATTAGGCAGCAGCAACTGAACATTATTAAAATACTACAATTGCAATGGCTTCACTGCAATATCCCAATAAATTAACCATATTCAGTAGCATTCTAATCTATGACTAACATCCTTGCCAACCATCACCAGACTTACCATGACTTAACTGTAAAACCATGAAAGCCACATCAACCATAACATCATCTTCATAATCATCATAAACTTTAATACAGAAAAATACTACAACAATACCAGTGCTGTTCTATCGTCACTACTATGCTTTTGCAGTATTCACAAATTGCGTATTCCTTAAAACCAATATAACAACATGACTGTAACAACATCAGTCCAACTTTCAAGAAACTGTCACTTTACCTCCTTTACTACTTGTGGTCTGATAATAGAGTATAAGTGCACCATATCTACAACATGCAATTTACTGTGATGCTATAACATAACATTTATGTCATAAAAATCAAACAAATTTATAATCACTTCAATCACAACATTTTCTCTGACACTAAGCTCGACTGCCATATAACCTAAACTATGGGTTTTACAGGGTATAATTTATCCAGAAATAATTCATAGCCTTTAATGAGATATCATCATGAAATTACCAGAATCTATATGTCATCATCATAGAATGATTTTATCAATCGTACTTCTGTGTTATTAGAATAACAAAGGAAGCCCTAAGAATTCTGTTCTACAGTGTCAACTGAGAAGTTAATAATAAATTCCAACAGTTATGTATTCTATTATTGTGTTCAGCATATGTGGCTCTCACCAATCTGTTTGGACACCCACAGGAGATATTCCAAGAAAAAATTAAATTAAGGCTTCACTTTCTTGCTAAAAATACTTCCAAAATTCTCTCCCCCTTCTTTTGCTAATGAAAATAAATATAGAGAAGCCCCACAGCTCTAAGCTTTATAAAATAGAATGCCAAAGGAACTACCCAAAAATGATTCCCTTACCCTTAGCTGTTTTGAATAAACAAAGTACATACATGTGTAAACACACCTTCTAGATCCAGAGTTCTTTTACCAGCTTAGTTTATTCCCTCCTAAGTGTGGTGTTGCATATTAAATTCATTTTACCCAAACACAAATTTACTTTCAATTGTAGAAAAGGTATCAGTCTGGAAAAATAATATATTATTACAATATGCAAATCCTGTACTTGCAGCTACAGAATGGATTCCAGCCCTTCCTGGTCTCACTGAGCGCACATCTGCACTAATTAAAGACTTGGTCACAGGGGACAAACTTCATTTCCGTATAAAGGCTATAAACTTGGCTGGTGAGAGTGGAGCAGCAATAATCAAAGAGCCTGTCACTGTTCAAGAGATCCTGCGTGAGTATCTAGACTAAATAAATCTTACTAATCTATTTCCCTCTGGTCAAAATTCTAAACATGTACGCATGCAGAAAAATTCTGGGACTGACAAGCCGGTGCTGCCTTCTGAGAATAACACCCAAACAGCTCTTTCACTTTGACTAGGCACCCAGTATCTTCTGATTCTGAGAACATTACTGTACTGTCCAGGTCCTATATTTCTAAAGCATAGCTCTTGAAACAAAATCCTACTTCTTATTTTCAAAATATGGACATTTCACCTCTTGTAATGGCACTGTCAGCATTTAAGAGACACATTTTTTAATATTTAGCTCTCTGCTGGAAAAGCTGTTATATTACTGCAAAATGACTGCATTGGCTATGGCAAGAGATCTATTTAAATAAAAAGGAGTTATCTGTTCTTCATTGTCCTAGGTTATTAATTAACACCCTGCATATCACCCAACAACAGTAGATTATAATTCATTTGACCGGAGTCCAAAAAATATCAAGAGCTGCTAATAGCCAATTCGTCAACTTTGACTCACACAAAGTGTCTGCCAGAGTCTCACTGACAGTAAAATGACTCTGTGTAAACGAAACAAAGTTCTAATGCATCTCAAATCCAAATGAGGACAGATACTCCAACTGTTTGTTAAGAAATTCTTTCAGTCAATTACTAGGAAACGAATAAGGTCCTCTTTTTGTTAGTGAAGAGTAAGCTGCTACAATGAGGCTCCACTCCTTTCACCTCAAAGAACTATAACTGAATGACTGTAGAAAAGGTAAAAGAAATCCATTGATTACTCTGCTTTCTGAATAAGTCCATAAATATCTCCAAATGGCAATTTACAAGGAGCTGCAGTGTAAATATAGCAATAGATTAATCATAATCACTCTTTTACTGCAATTCACCCTTTGTCCCATCTCTTCTACTGAACTGATAAAGTTCTCCAAAGAAACAAAGTCCACATAGAAGGCTCACATCCAGCAGAAGTCACCCAAATCTGGTGCTTCAGATGAAACAGTTTCATAAATCCTGATGGCATTGAAACCTGCTCAGTTGTAAATATATAACTGAGATTTGCTACTAAATTTGTATCCAGTAGTCAAATACATTTGAAAGTACTTAAAGAATTAACTACTCCCTAACTGTATAAACAGTGTTTGCACAATTTTCTTGTGCTTACCAGTATCCAAACCTCTCCTCTTTAGTATTTTGTCTTATTTGAGCTATAAGTAATATTTCAAATTATCAAAAGCTTTGTATTTAATGTACTAATGCTTAACTGCAGAGCGTCCCAAAATCTGGTTGCCACGTCATCTCAGACAGACCCTAGTGAAGAAAGTGGGCGAGACAATCAATATTGTGATCCCTTTTCAGGTATGTATCGGTTTCTATTTTGTCGTGGTTATTTATCATTACTTACCTAAAGTAGTTTCCCTTATGCAAGTTCCCATTGCTTCACTGCTTAAGCAGTATTACATAAAGTATGGCTGATGATTTAAAAAACCCTCTCAAACCTTAAAGAAAGGGAAAAAAAAGAAAAAAAAAATCATTCTTCTTTCAGTCACAATTTTTTTTTACAGTCACAATTTTTTCAATAATCCCTCCCTATGGAGAAGAAGAAAAAGTAAGGCAAGACCGTTCTTGCTTATTGACCATAGGATGCCTCTTAAAAAGAGAAGTACACAGAAGTGTAAGAATTCAACCAGCTACTCTTCTGGAGCCAAGAAACACAATATTACTGAGCAACTTCTTTGCCAAAAACGTGTATGTTCATTTCTCTAAGGCTGACTACAAAAATTATAGTTTGTACATAAACAGAATACCACAATTGGCCATATTTAGAATATGTGTATATATAAAGAATAGCTTGGGTATCACTGTACATGAGCTCAAGGGTGTAAAAACCACACTATGCCAAGGACTATCAGGAGTGCATGCATATAACTACGCATGCTGCTAAGGCATGCACAAAATTGCTAAAATATACACACAGACTGACCTAACCAGTTACCCTGTCTTTGCATTTTCTACAGCTGCATAAGCAACTATAAAGACTATTTGTAAAACACCACATGCATTTTTTCAGATGAAAGACTATAATATCAATACAGTACGAGAATTAGTGTGTGAAAGGAAAAGGTTTTCTGAGCGAGACACAGGAAAAGAAATTGTAAATTGCAGATTCTGGCTCTGACAGAGATATCCTCCATATTAATAGATAAATCATTTAATCTAGTCTTCATTTATAACTTGAAGAAACTAAAATTTCTCTGCTGTTCAGGGTTGACATTTATGAAAATGTCATCACTGTTATTGGTGAAGAGTTTTGAAATTCTCCTGTAAAAGATGCTGGAGATATGCAAAACATTTTTTCAGCAAGGGAAACATACATGCACACATTACCTATATTCTTTTGTTTGGGCAGTACCAGCAGTGGGTGCCAGAATCTATATAAGAGTAAAATCTATTTAAAATAAGATATACATGTCTTTTGCCCTGTGGTTACGGGGTTACATGAAAAGTTGCTTTTTCACAAAGATATATCTAATCAGTAAATAGTTGCAAACCAATACATGGAGTAACTGCCTTGAATTGCATGCTTGCACTACTTCGACATAATCACATGCTTATTTTTTTCTTTCATGTTTCTTATCTCCAAAATTGCTAAAATGGCCCCTTCACTGAGGTCTAGCCACATGCAAAATGCAAGACTTTACATGATATTTTTGAGTTATGTAAGTCTTGAAAAAATTAAATTAAACAGGTATTTTTGCTGCTTTGATTTCTGAGTTGAAGAAAATTTGCACAAAATTGACAAGCTGTCCCATAAGCAGAGTAGCTGATAAGGTTTGGCGGTTTATAGATTTGTATTTTATGTCCCCTATATCACCATCTTCCCAGCATAACAACCCACCTCTTTTGCTTAGAGCAGCTTCACTGCAATATTCCCAGAGATTTGCCAATTCTTTGCCCTACTCCCTGAGGTAGTCCTAGCTGACATGTCCTCAGTTCCCCAGGCCAGAGAAAGTACATGTAGCAACTAACCCAGAGCTTCATTTATCCTGCCTGATCATTCAGCTGTTGCCAAACAAAATGGATCAAGACTAAGTCTTCCTCAACTTTTCCTCAGTGGGAACACTAAGTGAGGTTTGGGTGTTTCACCCTGACATCAGTTTTCCAAAACTGTGCTAAGCTAATCTTAGAGATTTCTAGTGCACTGCCAAATTTAGCTGAAATGAACCAACTGATTCAAAAGTTATTTGAGGAGCTGACTAACAGACAAATCATGTGTTGGTATAAATTCTACTCTCCTAAAAGGTAAGGCTAACAAAATAACCTAATATCTATCCATCAACACCAAATTTTAGCCAGAGAACAAAACCAGAGGATTTTAATTCAAGAGGTATTTTTGAGTGAGTTCAATTTGTAATATTGTTGAAATGCAGCTATAGCTACAATTCTTAATACTGCAAAAGCTATTTAGAGTATGCAAAACTGGGGATCTTTCAAAAAAAGCAAAACAAAAAGAACATTTCATTTTCTATTTTGAAAAAGTTTAAATCACTGACCATTTCTATTGAAGAAAAGGACTCTAGATATGATTGCAATCTTCAAATTACAAAAAGGATATGGGAGAAAATACATAAATACTGGAATTACTGCGAACCCTGAGCTAGGGAACACAAGCAGGCAGAATATTATCTAACTAAAGTGTAAGTCAGTGTCCTCTACTGTTAACAGTTTCTGTGCCAGCATCCTCTGTGGTCACTGCTATGTCATTTAACACTGAAATTCTATTAAATTCCTTGTCAAGGTATCTTGGGCTAAATACTATTTGCAAATCTATTCAAATCTTTAGATTAAAATGTACAAAAAAGAACAAGTACAAGATTATTACTACCTCTTTTTCTGTTGAGAGTATTAAGCAGGTGGGACATTCTGCTGAAAGGAAGGAAATCAATACATTCTTGTTTCAAAATTAACTACATGGGCACATGATTGAAGGGATATTATGTGCTATTAGTGGATAAAAATCACAGTATTATTGAGCCGTCTTCTTGCCCATCGTATATGTGTGAATATAAACATCTAAAAGCATTTAAATTTATTCTTCCCTGGCAGTAAACTCCCTGAAGTTTCTCTGGTGTGCTATTTACCCAGTCACTGTTCTCTCTCAGATTACCTATTACACATTGCAGAAACCCAATCCTCTGAGATATGTATTAGGAACATGCTTTCTATCTGTTTATGCTTTTCACAGTCTATAAATATAAAAGTCTATGAAAACCAACACTTTGAACACTTGCAGTCTTTCATGGGCAGTCATAGCACCTCAAAAAAGAAGGTGTTGTGAGTGAACATATCTGATCAACCACACTAGAACACCATCAGTAGCAAAGCTTGATTCATAGTCAAGACATTTCTTATGATAAAGATAACGCTATGGTTTCTCATGCCCATTTTTGCCAAGATATTTAGGGCCAGATCCTCAATTCCCCTCATTAATCAATCCATCCAGATCTATTAAATCTTGTAATCAGTCTGAAAACCTAGCCAAGTATTAGTCTTGACAAATAAGAAATTTAAATAAAATTTCCATATAACTATACCATTTTAAGTAGATTGGTTTTATTTTGAAAGCATTCCCCGAGCCAAATTTTTCAAGCAGAATCCTCATATCATGTTAAAACATACATGTATGTGGAAAGTAAAATAGAGTCAATTCTAGTCAAGTCAAGTTCAATAATCAGATATGGCTATGGAAAACCCACCACCACCACATCCTTTTACTTGTTCAATAATCTCTACTATACCTTCCAGCTGAAGGAAGGAAGCCATGTCTTCCTCTGATAGGTTTTTGTAAGGGTTCTGTGAAATGAGACCAGGGTGAAGGTACACTAGAACTGGACAAATTAATCTTGTGTCTGATATTTCAGAGCTACAGGCCTGAAGTGATTATAGTCCTTGGCAGAAAGCAGTAAGAAAATCAGTTACCAGGTAGGGAAAATGGATAATCCAAAACCATTGCTCATTCAAGGTTTATTATCAGCCCCCATGTAAAAATCCATTACAATACATTTGATGATTTAGATGCCAGAGAAAAGAGCATTTATTAAAGAATAGCAATTTCTAGGTGTTTTAGAAGTCCTTTAAGTGTAATTTTGGACGGATCTTGGCCTGACTCTTACAGAAGAATTTTTTTTTCTAATACCAAAGAAAAATAAAATGATGCCGCACAGAATTCCTGATCAAGTACCAGAAAAACCTGAGACAAAGGTGCAGCAAAGCGCAAAGATTCATTTTTATTCTGCCTACCTTTAGACACCTAAACCAAGAGTCTGAGTATCCTAATCTCCCTCTGTAGCCTAAGGAAAAAGACATAGTCTTACAAAGCATTTTCCACACCCAGTGAATTAAAGAGCCTTCTAGAGGTGCTTTCTCTGCTGTTTACTAGGGGCGGAGGACAGTATGTGTCCTAATTTCAGTGCCTTAGACTTCACTTCCAAGGCAGCCTAAGCAGATCTGACTGCTGGCTTGGATGGTCTCACTTTCCCTCCCCACTTATTTGAGCTATTCCTGGCATTCATCTAGCCCTGTGCTGCACTGTTTCACCATGTTAATCTGGCAGAAACTTAAAAAAAGAAACCCTACCAAGTTATTTTCTGCTAGATTGACCATAAATACAGTTAATAAATATGATATGGCCCTCAGACAACTTTTGAAGAACTAAATATTATCTACCAGTTTTCCTGGAAATGGTTGACAGTGATGTAAACCACAGATATCTTACTGATTCCACAACATCATCTTCCATCGGTGTAGCAACACCGTGACTGATCAAGTTCAGAGTCACCAAAACAACTTTTGCAATGCAGAAAGAATTATACAGTAAGTTTTGCATACCAAGACATCAAGATTATAACAATTTTTTGAAAGATCTTAAAAATGCCTGGAGATAGAGAATCAAATGTTTTAAGAAAGGGAGGAGAAGGGGAAAAAGCTAATAAGCTCCTCAGATATTAAAGACTTCTGTTACTTAATAAGAATCAGAGCAAGCCAGATCAACTGTTGGCTTCACAGATGCCTGGGAAAGAGTGCTGGACCAGCACAATTATATTTTTTCTGGAATTGTTCTCAATACATTTTCAGTCTCTAACTATAACTAAATGGCATCCTCGGGGCATGGTGCCACTAAACCACACAGATGGGAGCAAATATTTGCCTGCAAGAAAACAGAAATTGGAAAGTATTTAGAGGGTTTACTATCTCAACTCTGCATATTAAATTAGGCTTTCCAGACTTATAGATCACTAAAAAAATCAAAAAATGAAAAATGGAAATCTATTACAGCCTAGAAAAAGAAAGAAAAATCCTTTTTTTTTTCTCTTCAGGGTAAACCAAGACCCAAAATCGTTTGGATGAAGGATGGTCAAACTCTAGATTCCAAAGATGTGGGAATTCGGAACAGCAACACAGACACAATCCTTTTCATCAGAAAGGCAGAGCTTCATCACTCAGGAGCATATGAAGTCACTCTTCAGATAGAAAACATGACTGATAAAGTTGCAATAACAATGCAAATCATAGGTAAGAATCTGAAAACATCAAAATTAAGCATATTATACAAAACAAAATAGTGGCCATACTGAGGCAATCCAAGATCCAACTACCTCAGACCCCCTCCTCTGGCAATGGTTGATAGCAGATGACTAGGACAAAGCTCAGAGCAGGGCTAGCATGTCACTTTATTTTCCTAGTGTATTTTCCCAGATAGCAATGATCCGTGTGCTAGAGACTTTTGGAGGGAGAGGGATTATCTGTGTGTCCCATAGCTCTTGAGGGATTTTTTCTTGCATGATTTTATCCAGTCATTTTTTTAATCCAGGTCCAGTTTCAGAATCCAAATATCCTTTTGTAAGGAATTTCAATTTAAGTGCATGTACAACTACCTATTTGATTTGCTTTAAGTGTCTCTCCTGATAATCTCACTTGATGTCCATTACAGTTTTGTATCAGAAAAAACATGAATAATCATTTATTCACCTTTTCCATGCTATTCATGACTTTATAGCTTTCAGTCACAATCTCAGTTAGCTTTCTCAAGTTTTAGACTCTGTTTATTTTCAAAAAAGATGCTATTCCATATCTTTGATCATCTTCATCACCCTTCTTTCTACCACTTTGAGAGTGATAGAAAGAATTTGAGAGTTCTGGTGTTCTTGCGAATAGCCATATTGTCCTCAAGGAAGGAAATATGAATCCTGGAATGGATATACTCTTATTGGGTTTCTTCAGCAGATAAGGACAGTGAAGATCATTGTAAAAATATACCTTTACTGTTCTGAGAATTAGAAATGACAAGAAGACACAGTCCTGTTAATTTGGAAAATTTACATTTAATGCCTTACTCTGTTAAGAGTGTCTACTTAGCTTGAGGCTTAGTAGAGGCTTATCCTCTATTATACAATTTCTAGTCACTTTTCTAGTGACATTTTAAAGGAATGCACTGCCAAAGTTTCAGTAACTTCCCTTGGGATTTTGTGAGATATATTCTGAGATCTTGCCTACTCAGATTCCATTAATGTTTAGCCAGAGCTCTTCTATTTCTCCTCATTACAGCTCTATGCATCAGTCTTGATCATTGTTTTTATTTCTCTTTCCCCACACTTTCACACTGTCATCCCAAATCTCTTCCAATATACCAATACATTTTTAGAATATGTATTTTGGCACAAAAAAAGAGTATTTAACCATAACTCCTAATGCTTTGGAATTAAAGATATAATGCTGACTGCATTCTGCTTAAAGTTTTATGAAATAATGTTGGCAGAATGGGTATGCAGTGGTGCCAACAGCAAACAAGAAAGGCATAACAAATTGGAGCAAATATGTCTTAATACCACCAGCTGCTTCTGCTCAAGAGCATGGCTGCAGCTCTGCAACAGCAAAATAAGTAAATGGCAGCTAAAACAAAGTCCAAGTCCAAGGGACTCGGATAAAGGGGAGTAGTGCACCCTACACACCAAAATACTTTTCTAAAACTGGTTAGGGACTCAATATTCTAGCACATTGCTCTTACAGCATAGTACCACGTATCTTCCACCCATTGCTTGGTACTGTAAAAAGGCGTAAAAACACATACATGTATCATTGACAAAGAGTTGTTTCATATAGAAAATGAATGGCTGAAAAAAAGGCAACTAATCTTACCACACAGATTAGTACATGTCAGAGTTGGAGGACAGGTTATTAAACTTTTTACTTCTTGGGCAGCTTGCTCAACTGAAAGGGAATAAACTTCATTTAATTCCCGGACAAGAAGAGAAAGGACTTGTAATATACATAGATTCTTCTGCAACCAAGGAATCTACTCTGATACTTGATTCTGTCACTCACTCATCAGAACTACCTCTTTTCAATTCTGTCAAAAGCACTTTTTGCTCTCCAGATTTTATGTTCTCTTGGCAGGAAAGAAGTATGGGTGATTCAGGCATTCTTTCTATACTACTAAGAATGCTTTAGGTGCTGTGGAATGGCATGCTGAAAAGCTATAATGGCAGCTTTCAAAGATATAATAAATTAGTCGTTGAGCTTTTGAGGTGTCTGTTCATCAGCTAGCTTCCCTTGGCAAATGTCTGCTTGATGAAGGAGCAACGCTTATAGCTTCAGCCCTTATCTCTTTTGGAGTAAGGCAAGAATGCAGTGAAACAAAAGCTCTGCTGCTATGAGGAGTCACCTGTCAGTTCCAAACAAGAGGAAGCACTTCTATTGTTGCCATCACCTGCCCTTATTGCCAAAATAATTCCTGTGATTTACTCTAGAGACCTACAAAATATGGACTCTTACTATGCACATACAGTACATTCCAAATACTTATAGATAGGTCTTAGACAATGACAATATCTCCAACCTCTGAAAAATACAGTGCCCTCAACTTTTTTCCCCCTCTACATGAATCAATAAATTATGCCTTCCATTATGCCTTCTATTGACCAAAGCAAACCTCAGTTCTATATTTTTAATTTTTTTTAAACTGGAATTATTTCTTGTTCTCATTATTTATATTTTGAAAATGTAAATTATCATTCTTTTCGAAATATAATTCACACTTTCTCTCTTCTTGCCATTCTGTAAAATTCAGTGATACGCAAAAATCCTCAGATGAGCTTGTGCTGAGGGTAGCAGAATATTTCCCCAGAATATAAATCCCCACGCCACACAGTGTCCTGCAGAGGAAAATAATTTGCTAGAGATGCAAATTACCAGCTAGAGATTACTGGTTAGTACTGAGAAAGGAATATTCTACAAGTCTACAAAGGAATTATGAATAGATATTCTTGCAGATTGGATTATCTTATCAAACCACAAAGATCAAGAATATAAAAATCCATTTAGCAAATTTATCCATCTCTACCTTTTGTAAAATTGCCCTTTACAAAGCCTTATAAGTATTGAGGCTTTCAGTACACTCTTTTTCTTTATTCCATCTATACCACCATGGGTAGATGTAATAATTTATTAAAAATTAAAAAGGGATCATTTAATACATGATTGAGTTGTTATCACATTAATCTAATAGCAGGTTAAGGCTTAAAGTGTTTTTCTGTTCTTAATAAAAATCATACTCGGAAATTGTTTCCCCTTAAAATCATATCTATATCTATGTACATAAACACATACATAAGAATGTCTTAAATATCTATACACACACATTCCTGAAGTCTAACTCTTCCAACAGATTACTGAATTAACAAATGACCTGCCATCCCATTGTTTTTAGTTTTGAAAGGAGGTTCCCAGATAATTGCTTTCAGGTAACTAGAAGAAATAAGGCACAAGCTTCAAAATCTATCTGTCCAGTGAGGCCTCCCAGAAAAGTGTTCTTTTTCCATTCAATACAGTCTTAGGACTTTTTCTTCCATTTATCAATCTCTTCCTACAGTATTTAAACCAGCTACTAACACCAAGATCTCCACAGTTTTTGACAAAGCATTGAATAAGCATCCCTTTAAAACAAAAAACAACTGTTGAGTAGATATATCTGTACACAGGAAAAATACTTGTAAAACTAGGCAGATACTGTGGAGGGTTATAACAGTAGGTAGACTTTAGAATAATTAATAAATTGCTACATATCACAACATCTGTCTACTACTAGATTATCATACACTTATTCAGGGCTTGTAGAGCTTTGCCCACTGAGACTGTTGCAGTTTTTATACCCACACAGGCATTGATATGTAGTATCCAGAACTCTTCAAATCAGGATAGATTAATTGATTTCTGCATAATGAAGATACACATCTAGAAATATATCTAAATTTTTTCTTTTAAGTTGTGATTCAAGATAATGACAAGAACATTTCCACATCTTCATAAGCAATGTTATTCATTTAACAACACATTACTATTCCCTACTTGAGAAACAGGGAAGAAAAAGAAAGAAGGCTTTACCTGAAGTTGGTAGCTGTTGAGAAACATAGAAGATGGCAGCTTTTTCTCCGAAATGTTAGTGTAAGAGAGGAAGAAAGAGGACAATAAATGGAATGAGAGCAACGCATTCCATATTCCTTATTGAACTTCATGCTGTGTTCTAGCTGGCTCCAGTGTTCAGCAATTTGAAGGAGGACAAAAAGGGTTATAGCTAATTATAAAGCAGTCTTTGATTCCAGAGTATGCCAGTGAAAAGAGAATTAGCACATTACGCTTTGACATCAGGCGGCCAGTGACATGTTGTGGGATGATGTGCCCAGGTTGGAGGGACAGGGCACTGGTGAGAGCCCTCGGCCTACTGCTCAGAGATGTGCTGGATGCACTACAGCATGCTCAAAGCCTAGAGGAGATGAGCCAGGGGCTCCAGGTGCAACAGGAACCAACAGGGTAACACTGGGAAGATACATCAAAAGAATTCCTGCCACCCCAGCCGATAAGTCAGCCTCATCATGGGCACAACTGAAATGCCTCTACGCGAATGCACAGAGCATGGGGAATAAACAAAAGGAGCTGGAGACGTGTGTGTGCCTGCAAGGCTATGACCTTATTGGCATTACAGACATGTGGTGGGATAGCTGCTATGACTGGAGTGTTGGGATGGAAGGGTACAGGCTCTTTAGGAAGGACAGGCAGGGCAGGCAAGGAGGGGGGGCGTTGTCCTCTACATCAATGACCAGCTGGAGTGCATGGATCTCCACCTGGGGATGGATGAGGAGCCCACCAAGAGCCTATGGGTCAGGATTAAAGGGAGGGCTGGGGCAGGGGACACCATAGTGCGGGTCTGCTACAGGCCACCTGACCAGGGGGACCGAGCAGATAAAGCCCTCTATAGGCAGATAGGAGCAGCCTCACGCTCACAAGCCCTGGTCCTTATGGGGGACTTCAACCACCCTGACATCTGCTGGAGGAACAACGCAGCTGAGTGCAAGCAATCCAGGAAGTTCCTGGAATGTGTCAATGACAACTTTCTCCTCCAAGTGATAGAGGAGCCCACGAGGAGAGGTGCCATGCTGTACCTTATTCTCACCAATAAGGAGGGCCTGGTAGAGGACGTCAAGCTCAAGGGTAGCCCTGGCTGCAGTGACCACGAAATGGTGGAATTCAGGATCCTCAGGGCAGCGAGGAGGGCACGCAGCAAGCTCGCTACCCTGGACTTCAGGAGGGCAGACTTTGGCCTCTTCAGGGATCTGCTTGGTAGAATACCATGGGACAAAGCCCTAGAAGGAAGAGGGGCCCAAGGAGGCTGGCTAATATTCGAGGGTCACCTCCTCCAAGCTCAGGAGCGATGCATCCCAACAAAGAGGAAGTCAAGCAAAACCACCAAGAGGCCCCCGTGGATGAACAAGGAGCTCCTGGGCAAAATCAAACAAAAAAAGGAAGCCTACAGAGGGTGGAAGCAAGGGCAGGTAGCCTGGGAGAAATGCAAAGAAACTGTCCAAGCAGCCAGGGATCAGGTTAGGAAAGCCAAAGCCCTGATAGAAATTAGTCTGGGCAGGGATGTTAAGGACAACAAGAAAAGTTTCTATAGGTATGTCAGTGATAAAAGGAGGGTGAGGGAAAATGTGGGTCCCCTCTGGAATGAAACGGGTGACCTGGTTACCCAGGATATGGAGAAGGCTGAGGTACTCAATGACTTCTTTGCCTCAGTCTTCACTGGCAAATCCTTGAGCCACACTGCCCAGGTCACAGAAGGCAGGGACTGGGAGAGTGAAGAACCGCCCACTGTAGGAGAAGATCAGGTTCGAGAATATCTAAGGAACCTGAAGGTGCACAAGTCCATGGGACCTGATTAGTTGCATCCACAGGTCTTGAGGGAACTGGCAGATGAAGTGGCCAGGCCACTCTCCATCATATTTGAGAAGTCCTGGCAGTCCAGCAAAGTTCCCGCCGACTGGAAGAGGGGGAACACAACCCCCATCTTTAAGAAGGGTAAAAAGGAAGACCCAGGGAACTACAGGCCAGTCAGTCTCACCTCCATGCCTGGCAAGATTATGGAACAGACCCTCCTGGAGACTATGCTCAGGCACATGGAAGATAAGGTGATTGGTGGCAGCCAACACGGCTTCACTAAGGGCAAATCATGCCTGACAAATTTGGTGGCCTTTTATGATGGGGTTACAAAGTAAGTAATAAAACTGTAGTAAAAGAGTTAATCACACTCATCCAAACAACACAAACTTCTCATTCCATTCTAAGGAATAGTTTGTCTGGTTCCTGTGTTACTAATTCTACTGTATTGTCTATGTCTCAGTAGGTTTCAGGCCTCTCAGAAGAATATTAAGAGGGTATTTTAAAATTTCCCAACTTTCCTGTTTATAGTTTCAACTTCACATAAATGAAGTGTATTGCTATGGAACAATTATAGATTGCTATCAAGTTCTATTTTTTCCCTGCATGGGAGGAAATGACAAAGCTCTTAGATCTTGAACCAAAAGGGGTTTTTTTCATGTCTCCTCTGCAGACAAGCCTGGTCCTCCTCAAAATATAAAGCTTGTAGATGTTTGGGGATTTAATGCAGCCCTGGAGTGGACACCTCCACAAGATGATGGCAATGCACAGATCTTGGGCTACACAGTCCAGAAAGCTGACAAAAAGACAATGGTAAGAAATTGCAGTGAGTCAGTGACTTTGTATGGAGTTTAAACTACTACCTGCTCTGGGAACACAGCGACTTGAGGAAAACAGCTGAATTCATGACTCTCAGTTGTGTGTCCAAGGTGTCCTATGGCACATCAGAGGCAGTTAAACACTGAAGAATAGAACCTAAAAAAGAACCAAATGGCTAAGTATAAAACTGTATAAAATGCCCAATAGAAAATGTAAAAAGAGACCTAGCCTGTCCCATCTTTGGTGGTAACTGGACAGACAGCTCTACTCAGAAGGTAGAATTATATTTTTTATTTGGAATTGTATTTTTCATAAATGCAGGGTAAAACTGAAGAGGAGGGAGGAAGTTAGACTTGAACTGAGATGCTGGGCAGACTAGGCTGTATACTGGGAGACATATGTATGCCAGTCAAACTGGAAAACGTCTTTCTCATGGAAGTCCCCATCAAGTAGTCATGTTCTAAGGACGCATCCTGTATCAGATTCCCCAGATATAAGTAGGGCTAAGATGCAGAGGTTTTGTGTTTTTTCCCTCAAAATGCAAGTATTCATACATCTATCACACCAGCCAGAAAATAAAAGTAAGAAAACAGATCAGCTGATCTTCATGGGAAGCAACACAATATTAATTTCGCAGATTAGTGTTAAATACTTGTCTACTTGTCTTTTCCTTGTAGCAAGAAGGATCTCTCCATATCAAAACTAGCACCATGTCTGACCATCTGACCTCTCATAGCATCTTTCTAAACAGTATAGTCTTGTTACAGGAATGGTATACTGTTTTTGATCACTATCGTCGCACAAACTGCATAGTCTCAGACCTGATTATGGGAAATGAGTATTTTTTCCGAATCTTCAGTGAAAATTTGTGCGGATTGAGTGAAACTGCTGCAACCACCAAAAAACCAGCCTATATCCAAAAAACAGGTAAGATATTCTTCAAAACAAAGATCATAAAAGCCGCTAAGTACCAGAAGGAATACATTGGTAAATGGAAAATACAGTATTACTAGATGCACCAGTAGAGACATTTTCATTACTTAGTAACCAGCACTTATAAAGTGTTTTAGCATCAAGAACCCGTATCTAGGCAGATCTCCTGTACTAACACAAACATCTGTTCAAAAATATTTAATCACATAGTCTTCCTAAACTATATTATTTTAAGAAAAAAAATACAACTAGGGGGGTTATATGTACATTCTGGGGTTAAAAGTTTAAGATGTCTGTGGTGAAGACTTCCCCTGCAGACATATGGCTTTGATATTTTTAACAGAAGCTGAAAACCCATGATTGCCAGGACCTTTTACTTTAACTAAAGCATTAAAAATGAGATGTGGTTTAGAGTGAAGTGAATTTAAAGATTTGTTATATCCTAAATGCCATAGCTTTGAAGCTTCTCTAAATCATACAGACAAATTAAATGACAAGTAGATTGTACACAAGTCAACAGAATTAAAAACACCGTTCTTAGTGTTTTGTTTCTTTGAATTGCAGGCACCACTTACAAGCCACCTAGTTACAAAGAACATGACTTCTCTGAACCTCCTAAATTCACTCATCCTTTAGCAAACCGTTCTGTGATTGCAGGATACAACACCACACTCAGCTGTGCTGTAAGAGGAATCCCCAAGGTACAGATTACATCAACTGTCATTGATACTGTTGCAAAAAGACAAGATACTGCCTTAGAATTCATGCCAGTTCAGTGACTGGACTGTAAATGACTATATTAAGAAAAGGTCACCTAATTATCTCCCACCTCACCCATAACTGATGCTTAACCAGAATGCCTGGTGCAAGCGTTTGTGTGGTTGGGCACAGAACCAGTGAGGCAATACAGTAAAGGAGACAGAGGTAAGGACAGTCATTGCTCATGGTAACACCATGCCATTGAAAATGTACCATGCGTACATAAAAATCTACTCACTGAAGAAGGTAAACAACAACAACAAAAAGTATCTTCTCACAACATATGTTTTGTTCTCCTCAGTCTTTCAAGAAAACAGCAGCTAATGTACTATACCATTCATTTAACCTAAATGATACACAGGAACACCAGATTTTCTGTTATGTCAATACATTCACATAACTTTTTGAGAATCTGAGTTATTTTGCAAAATTAACTGGAATGAGACCTGCTGTCATGTGTGATGCTTGGGGGCTTTTTTTTTTTTAAAAAAATCTCACAGGAATATTTTCTCAGTCTAAATATAGTTGTAAATATAAGTCTCTTCAAAGAGTACAAAAAGATGCACATTTTTTGTTAGAGTCAAACAAGCAGGGAAAGGAACAAAGTAAAAACTGTATCAGCTAGGAGCTAAATTTATGTTTCTCAAAAAAGGGAAATAGGCTTTTTGTCTGCAGTGAAGGAATTTACCATATTATGACATAATCTTGTCATAAATTTAAATTAGTACAAACATAAAATTTGCAGTACCCTTTTCCTTTCCCTTCTGGCTGTATATTTCCAGCTCCTCTCCCTTCCTCATGCCTGCACAAGAATCTGATAGTTACACAGCAAAACATGTAATATAATTGCTCAAAGTTCAAATTAACTCAAAAATTAAAAAAATAATAAATAAATAAGATACTCTTAATGGAATCATTCGCTGCAGTTCAAAGGATGAAGAAGGCACATGGAAGACAAGGAGGTGATTGGTGGCAGCCAACACGGCTTCACTAAGGGCAAATCATGCCTGACAAATTTGGCGGCCTTCTGTGAAGAGGTTACAGCATTGGTGGATAAGGGAAGGGCAACTGACATCATCTGCCTGGACTTGTGCAAGGCATTTGACACTGTCCTGCACGACATCCTTGTGTCTAAATTGGAGAGACATGGATTCGATGGATGGACGACTGGGTGGATAAGGAATTGGCTGCGTGGTCGCACTCAAAGAGTTGTGGTCAACAGCTCAATGTCCAAGTGGAGCACAGTGATGAGTGGCGCCCCTCAGGGGTCGGTACTGGGACCGGCACTGTTCAACACCTTTGTCGGTGACATGGACAGTGGGATCAAGTGCACCCTCAGCAAGTTTGACAACGACACCAAGCTGTGTGGTGTGGTTGACACGCTGGAGGGAGGGGATGCCATCCAGAGGGACCTTGGCAGGCTGGAGAGGTGGGCCTGTGCGAACCGCATGAAGTTCAACAAGGCCAAGTGCAAGGTCCTGCACGTGGGTCAGTGCAATCCCAAGCACAGCTATAGGCTGGGCGAGGAATGGATTGAAAGCAGCCCCGAGGAGAAGGACTTGGGGGTATTGATTGATGAGAAGCTCAACATGAGCCGGCAGTGTGCGCTTGCAGCCCAGAAAGCCAACTGTGTCCTGGGCTGCATCAAAAGAAGCGTGACCAGCAGGTCGAGGGAGGTGATCCTGCCCCTCTACTCCGCTCTGGTGAGACCCCACCTGGAGTACTGTGTCCAGCTCTGGGGGCCCCAGTACAGGAGACACATCGAGCTGTTGGGGCGAGTCCAGAGGAGGGCCATGAAGCTGCTCAGAGGGCTGGAGCACCTCTCCTATGAGGACAGGCTGAGAGAGTTGGGATTGTTCAGCCTGGAGAAAAGGCGGCTCCAGGGAGATCTAATTGCGGCTTACCAGTACCTAAAGGGGGCCTACAGGAAAGATGGTCAGGGACTGTTTATCAGGGAGTGTAGTGACAGGACAAGGGGTAATGGGTTTAAGCTGAAGGAGGGTCAATTTAGATTAGATGTTAGAAAGAAATTCTTTACTGTTAGAGTGGTGAGGCCCTGGAACAGGTTGCCCAGAGAGGTTGTGGAGGCCCCATCCCTGGAAGTGTTTAAGGCCAAGTTGGATGGGGCTTTGGGCAACGTGGTCTAGTGGAGGTGTCCCTGCCTGTGGCAGGGGGGTTGGAACTAGATGATCTTTAAGGTCTCTTCCAACCCAAAGGAGCTCCAGACAAATGTCAGATATGAAAAGGAAGCATACCCACATAAATGGCTGCAGAAGAACACGATAGAAGAAATACCAGCCACTGTAGGCAAAATCCCTCCTCCAGTAGCTGCCTCAGCTTAGATTCATCATCAAATGACAGTGTTAGTAATATTTTCTCATGGTTAACTGACTTTTTTGTGCATCTGTATCCATTTCATTCCGTTTCCATGGTTTTAAGAAGATTCTAAGAAAAACTTCCTATTTTACAACTGTTAAATACAGTAGTCACAGGCTTTTGAATGTGAGCATGGTAGCTCTTCCTTCACATTAGCCTGAAGGATACAAGTAGTCCTCATCCTTCAGTACACCTAATACTTAAGAGTATTGCCCAAATTAACCTTAACAAAAAGTTTCTGTACCTACTGCAGAACTCTGCAACAGGTCGTTTTCACAGAGAGTAGCTTATGTTGATAGAGTTTTCCAATTTTAAATAACTATAGATTATCAAGAATACCTCAGATATGATCTGTATGACATGAAAAACTTACCACTTCAAGCAGAGCCAATATTAATGCCCTGGTAGCAGTGTTGAAATAAAAGATGTATACCCAGAAAGATAAAGAGGCTATAGAAAAAGAAGTAAAACATTTTGAGGCAGGAAAAAAAATCCAGCTGATATCTTTAAAGAAGATGAAGCATGGCAACTAGGATGCACTGAAATGTATATCACAGGTCAAAGACACAAGTGATTCAGTAGATTTGAATGCACTCTATAAAACAGTGCAGTAGTTTTAATTTTTTATGGGTGAAGAAACAGATTATGTTAATTCTGAAAGTAAACAGATGAATTCTGAGCTTGGTTTTCTACTCTTTGAAGCCTATTTCCTCACTATATGTTCTAACAAGCTTGAAATAAACAAAAGCAGTTTGCTTTATATCAGGTTTTTTCATTTCCAAAATTTCATTTATAAAAGGCACATTTTCAGGTACTGGAAACAAAACACAATGGCTCAAATTGGTACAGAGCCAACCATTTTTATTGCTCAGCTGAAGCCAACAGGAACTTTATTTTGAAATTCCTGAAGTTGTTAAAGATATGCTAAAGGGTTTGGAAAATCCTTTGCCAGCCCAAACCCTGGCATCCCAAGTTGGTTACCCAACATCCGCGGACCTTTATGACATTTCTGCTACAATAACCTGAGCATTTTAATTCCTTTTCCGTAAGATACTTGAAGCATTCAAATATATTTTAATAAGCACAATTAAATAACTCCTGAAGGACTGAATTTGTAGCCAGTTTGCAGGGGTTTTTTTTAAACATTGCAATAAAATAGGGTACAGACCTACATTCTCTACATGCTATTTGAGAGTTAAAAAAAACATTGAACATTTGACTCATTAGTTTCATGACTTTGTACTGAATGAGGAGAGGTTCCTTGAAAAATCATTAGCACCACTGTATAATATATAGCCCTCATAATGCATAAACCTTTGATGGCTAAATTAAAGCTGTAAGATCAGCCATATGTCTTCCATTTTCTACCTTCTATTTTAAAATTCTCATTTTGTGTTTTTCAGCCAAAGATATTCTGGTACAAAAACAAGATGGATCTCTCTGGGGATGCCAAATACCGCATGTTCAGTAAACAAGGTGTGTTGACCCTGGAGATCCGGAAACCCACTCCATTTGATGGCGGCTGTTATACCTGTAAAGCCGTTAATGAGTGTGGTGAAGCTGAAATAGAGTGCAGACTGGACGTCAGAGGTAAGCAGATGAATCTTATGAATAACACTAATACTGCAATGAAGAAAGAGTAATGGATAGCTAAAAAACCCCACCACCATAGTTCCCTTTTATCTAACTCTGACTTCTTTGGTGGTATATAAACGTGTTAATTACACACACCAGCAAGATTGTGGTTTTCATTCTAAACTGTTAATGACAGAATTAGGTTACTTGCTAGGTAATACAGGTCTGCAGGTGGACAATTATTATACTTGTGACTTAATACTTCAAGAGAAGATACTTAGCACTGGAGTGGAAGTCTATCTACAAACACTGCATTGTGGATCATGTTATTATCCTTTGTGCCATACTCTGTAACTGAAAGTTTTAAATTAAGTCATTAACTGTTAGACATATGTAAAGGGTAGTGCATGCTACCTCACAAATATTTTTCGAACATTGATAATTTATTTTGTTTGTCAAAAGGGCCAGGGAAAAAAAAAGTCACATGTTTATAACACAGTAAGAAATACCGACTAAATATTTTTGGTAAAGCTGCCACTAATGTATCTATTTGTCAATATGAACCTATATAGCATCCCTTTAAATGCTCATCAAAACCAGAAAAAGCTGGTGAAAGTGACCTGCATAACAGCCATTGATGGACATCCGTCTTCAGCACAGCAAGCCTGAAGGTATTTCTACGCAGCAATCTTTTACTCAGTGCTGAGTTAGGAACGTGTACACAGTACACCTTGCAGTGCTGGGCACCGATATCCTCATTGGGAGTCTTGGCAGCAAGCAATTTAGCTGCATTAGTACGATGATGAACTCAGACTAAGAATTCTGAAATGTTTAGCTAATCTATGCAGCAGTTTATTGAGACACTTGCACTGCTTTCAAATCAATGGCTAGCTCAAGTATTTCTGTTCAGTGCTGTACTGTACAGTGTAGACATGGCTCAAAGCTTAATATTATCATCTTCTGAAGTTTGCTTTAGGAACATTAAATCTCCTTGGAATCATCAGATAAAAGCAACTATTATAAAGCTTCTGTATTTCACCTTCAGCAGCAAGTCTCAATTTAAAATCAGCATCCTTTAATGTTTGATAACATCTTTTTTTTTTCCATTCTCCAGCTCCTCAGTAAAACTCTGAATCTCAGTTCATCTGCAAGTCAAGGTATGAATCAAAATAATTCAGCTGGATAACGGAGCAATGGCTGTTTGATTAGATATAAGATTAAACAGTCATTAGATATTCACATTAGAGACTATGGAATTTTTAGAATGCTGGTGGGGGGCGTGTGCTTGTTTTTATTTCCTATTTGTTTTTTCAATAATCATATTAAGATCACATTTCTGCAAGGTAATGGATTTGGTTTATTTTAAAGTCAGGATTTCATGGGTCTCAACCTTTAATATGCTGTGCCACTGTAAAAATCTGTAAGAATAACAGATTAGTTAGTTGACTTTTTTCCTTAACTCACTACAAGCACTCTCTCTAGGAGACTGTTATTTCTTAATATAGAGCTAACTAGCATCAATAATCTGTGTGCATTACTTTAACCAAGCCAGGAGAGTTAAAATTACAATGCATTTAGAAGTGTAATGTACATTTTAGACTTAAAAAAATGCAATAGCTATAATAAACAATCATGTAATATATTTGACAATAAATCCTCCCATTCTCTGTCTCAGCATTGGAATTGAATTTGAAAAGAAGAAAATTGAAGAAATTAATGAAGGATAATTTCAATTACATTTAGGGGTCCTACTCACCTTATGAGTCATTTAATATATGTGTACTAGGAAGCAGCAGTGTCTCGTAGTGTCCTGCTTACTCAGCATACTTTCAGACAATATTTCCTCTTTTCATACATCTGTTTTAGTTACATTGGCCTCATCTCCATGTGAAGAAATTCAGGGAAATAAAGATAAAAATTTCCCCCCATTACATAAATAAGTTATGTCTGAAAAAACCCAAGTATTGCAATTACATGCAATCCCAGTCCATTCCTAATGTCTGAAATGAATATGAATTCCCCACTTCTACAGTTCTCTCCATTTGCTCTTCTTAGCATTCTGACATTGTTCATAAGAAACAAGTAGCTCAGAATAATGAAACACTAACAAGTATTTGTAATATTTAATCAACTTTCATTATCCGAATCTCTGTACAATAGAAAGTAACTTTCATTCCTACTGCTTTTACTGTCAGGGCTTGGCTTGAAAGATCCACTTCTGTGCTCTTGAGCAGATCTTTGCAGAACCACATCCAAAACACACCACTTGGGACCCTCTGGCTAAAGCTACTTTCCTGCTTTAGAGAGAAAATAGTTACTTTGATAATTACTCACTACTGGTGTTCTAGCTTTTTAAAAGACACCAGCACAGAATTCCAGTTATTAGATGTTTCTGCAACCAATCATAGACATCATACTAATCTACAGAGATAATTTTGTACATCAGACATCAGTGAAAGATGTAGCAAGGAAGATTATTTACATGTAAATAAAAAATTTCAAAACACAAAGCTTTTGATGAATGCAATAAACTTACTGTCATCAAATATCACTGAAGGCTTTTCAAAGTCTATGAATGGTGTGCATGTATTTTTGCAGATAATTTTGTCTAATCAAATGACACTGGAGCATTTCTGGCTTCTCACCTACTAGTTTGAATAGTATTTGGGGTGGGGGTTTTTAGACCTGCAATAGCCGTTAGTAGTTTCTGGCTGGAAAGTACTTTTTCATGATCACAGTACAAGAAAAGGTGGGAAGATTAGATTAATCCAGGAAGCATTGCCTTTTGGAAGAATAGACACAATGGAACTAAAGTAACACTACTCCCCTGCATTCAAAATGCCAGTTGAGATGGGAAAGTATGTCTGAGACAGTATGTTAGTTGCACTAAATGAGCAAATATGTCTTCATAATAGAAACACTGATGATAATGAAATGTGTATTTTGATTATTTTAAGAATAAAAGAAGGGTACTCCTCTAAAACCAAAGTCAACTTAAGCAAGGTTAACATTTGTCTGTTGCACATTGTTATTATTCAACAAATAAATAAAAAAAGATGGAAAATATGCAAACAAGTTTACATTGTTTTGTACTTTCATTTTCTGAGCAACACTATTATTTAAAAAATAAGGCACATACCTTATATCTCTGACACATAAAAATCAGAGACATTCTATATTGTAAAGAACCTATGACCAAAATGCAGTGGACTGAGAGGATCATCCCAGCACCTGTGGGACAACGTCTACTGAAAGCAGAGACTGAATTGCAAGAGCTTAGATTACAAAGGACAGTTTACCTTAAGGAGACTTAGGTGCTATACCAAATACATTCTATTATCAGAAAAGTGTTTCACGAAGAGAGTAGACTTTCATACTGTAATAAGGTAAAATACCGAAAGAGTACAAAACCAAATCAAGAGCCGCTAAGAAAATGGCATTTTCTGCTCAATTCTTAGCTATTCAACATGAGTATAATGTTTTGGGGAAGAGCAGTGCTTTCACAAGTGAACATTTATTCCACCTCTGGGCTGTGAAAAGCAGTATACTGAGGCTTTCACTAGATGTTAGTCAATCATTTTTTCATGAAATTTCACTGTTCAAATGGTCTTCAAGTATGAAATTCTACCATACATATAAAATAAATTTCCAGTGCTCGCAGATTTACTTTCTACTGTTTTGAAGTCCTCAAACTAATAACAATCCAAGAAATGACTCCTTGAAAAAACCTGGCTGAGACACTTCTGGAAGTACTTCCTGCAGGGTAGTGCCAAAGAGTTAAAATCAAATTCTATAGGGCCTTCTAATATAATGCTGTGTTTCCACATGAAAAACACAAATTATTTTTCACTTCCAAAACTTTCAATGACAAGGAGTGAACCAAATCTAAATCTGAATAGTTATAAAAGACGAAGCACACTCTAGTTAGGTTTCTAAAAATTATTCCTAAAAATGTGAATTTTGAAAATTCAAAATGCTAACCACTCCTCACACACTGAAAAGAGGAAAAGGGGGAAGGTGCACCCACAAATCTGAACTTTCTGTTATTAGTTCTAGAAGGGTCTTTAGAAAATTGTAGGTGTTTATTGATGTTTTGCAAGCACATAGAATTGCCATTTATCTGTTCCATGGCTGATATCGATCCTGGATGTACAGTTCACTCATTACCCATTAATTCTATGTTGTTAATAAATTACTTTCATCCCAATCTGATTAAAACTACATGAACTGAACAGTTTCTCCCAAACCTAACTGGCTAAGAACAATAAAGTATCTCACAATTTTTCCCCATTACACCTGAAAGACTACGTGACAAAAGATGGTTTTAACTCTCTTTTCCTGTGTGGGATCTCCTCAGATGCAAAAATCAGATGGATTTATCTCTAAATGTCATGGCAAATATTCTCACCTTGTAGTTGTTAAGTACTCCTAGAAAGAAGTGTGCAAGGTAAGATCAATAGTAAAAAAAATATTAACATAGGCCATAAAGTTAAAAAATTCTTGTCTACCAGCATTCTCTTTTAGCTTAAGTGCCTTTCACAGTTGACAGCAACTACTATCAAAACCAACAGTCCTATTGAAGCCCTTTCAGTAGTTTTCCTGAGGCAAAAAACTCTGTTATTGTTCAAGTAAAAGATCCTTCCATGTGAAAAGTATATATAACTTAGACAAACATAACTTCTTCAGGCCTGCTATTTCTACCCAGTTGGATGTGAAATTTACCTTAACTTTTGATGCTACCACAATTTCAATTTAAAACCTATCAATTCAGCCTGCTTGCTGCCAGTTCAGTGTACCTGGCTTTCCTTCAAAGGAATTACTACTAACTATATACCAGGAATGAAGATACTTAGATGCTTTGAATTAACGTACATAAGACTTTGCTGAAGCACAGGGATGTGGAGGGTTACCAAAACCACAGTATCATGCAGCACCGAAATAGTCAAGTCAGCCCAGTGCTTCACTTGAGCTAAGATACCACTTACAAGAAACATCAACTAACCCAAACAAAGACAACAAATAACACTCCTGGTACTCCTACTAGCTCAGTTCTCACAGCGTGGCATTACCTGCCAGTCAAATAAACCTTTAGCTGACGCTAACAGCCCAGGATAACACACATTTCACACCACAGCATCAATTCTTTTGTGTTTCATCCTGTATTTCAGCACTGTTGCATAAATATTGCAAATGAATAATGTTTACTTGCTCCTGGCAATAGGAAGCTTCACTTAATACTCTTTATAAAAGCCACAAGATAGAATTAAACTGTCAAATGCAAGCAAACCTTACCAGAACTCCTCATTTCCTTTAGTTACTTGAGATTGCCTTAGTGCTCAAATCCTGACCATTATTTTATGAGCAAAAAATAATAGCAAAATGAGTTAATGGCTGAATGATACTTCATAAAACAACAATATAAAGAAAAAAGTGTACGAAACCCAGGAAAAAAAATTCAAGAGCCAAAGCATAATTTACATTAAGAAAACCGTCGTCTTCTTCAAGCATAATTCTAAAATTGAGTAAACTTCTCAAAGATGAAAGATGGGCTCCTTCAAGCCTGTATCAACTATTTTCTTACTTACTAATCTGATTTAACATCATCACCCAAATCTTACTTAAAAGGCACAAAATTGAGCTTCTCTTCAGGATACTCACAGACTGAACTTCAGAACAGTGATGTGGGATTAGTTTTTGGGGGGGAGGGGAAGTTTGCCTTAAATGCCAACACCTGAGTTTTGAATAGTGGCTGTAGCAGGGTTTGAGGAGGATTTAAAACCTACTTCCCTGCAGGGTCGCAGATAGGAGCTGACAGGATGCCCTCCCACTACCAGCCAGTTGGTGCAGTATTCCCACCCCGTGTTGCAGCTTCCTCGCTCCCGAGGCTACCTAGTTTTGCCCCGTCAGGGCTCAGGGTAGCGCACGTGGAGGTGTAACGGGGGACCCCCCGGAGCCCGTTACCGCTGGGGCCGGCCTCGACTGCTGAGGTGGGGGCGCAGCCGGCGGCGGCGCCCCGGCACGGTGCTTCCCGTCCGAAGGGGATGCGGCTGCCGCGCGCCAGGCCCGCGGCCGTTGGGGCGTTCCAAACAGTCGGCTCGTGCCGCGGCAGCAGCTCACCTCAGGGCCGGGAGCTCTTGCTCTGAGAGGTTTTTGCCCGGGTCTATAAAGCCTGAAGGAAATCACTTCAAATTATGGTGTGAGCAGAGAGAATTAAGGTAAAGCGTGCTGGGTTTCATTCTGTTCCTCTTCCAGTTTTAACTCAGGGGGCACATACAGAAGCTGTCAAAGGCTGTGTGTGACTTAACTGATGGTCCCCCATGGAGATAAGTAATTATTCCTATTAACAAATGAGGAATGGATCAATCGAAGCTGAAGAAGGGAATAAGATATATGTCCATACTGAAGTCATGACAGTGACTGCATTTGGTGGAGCTTCTCAGGTTGCAGCCTGTTTTGTATTCTGCTATTGTAAAACCATGACTTAGTTTAAAACTAATGTGACGTAGCGGCTGCAGAATAAACATGCTCATTGTTTCTTTCCTGAGCATTAGATTTCTGACTGGTTAATAAAAATGCATGTAGTATTTCATCCCCAAGCCACTGTAAATCCTGGTATATGCTCTAGGACTAGAACTATTCTTGTAGAAAGGGTGCCAACTACTAAATATATTTTTGTAATATCCTCAGTGTGGGTAGATCCTTGGTCACACAAGAAAGGGTAACCTGTGTAATAAGAAGCTATGTTTCCATCAATGTGAGTGTGTTCTTGCAGACTAGGTGCTGATGCATTTTATTTAGATATTCAAATTAGGATTAACTATACCAATCAATACTTATTGTTGTAATTGAAGGTGCACTAGCATAGGTTCTGCTGATGAAAATTTCCTAAAATGAAAAAAAAAAAATCCTAAATTTTCACACATTCACGTTTGCTAATAACTCATTGCTTGGAAGATCATCCTAATGTTAGGCAGAAATCAAAGTAACACAAAGAAAACTGCTTGCATTCAGTAACATGTTTAGAAAAATCTTGCTTTCCTTAGTAGCTTGTAAACTCTAAACATTGTCCTTGATGGATTGTTTCAGTAGGGTTAAGCACTTCAGTCAATGCTTGACCTGATTTTAGCACAAGCTGAAGTTCCGTGCTCCTGTTTTGCTGCTTAAGTTAATACTTAAGTGATACAGTGGGGTGAATTGCAAATTAAATGGATTGAGCTCAAACTGTCTCACCAGAATGTTTAAAATGGCACAAAGTGCCTTACCTGTCATGAGTTTATCTTACTGTTCGCTCTACAAGAGGGAACAGTTATCTTTATTTTTTCAGATTTGTCTAGGCTTATATAAAATTATATATAAAAATTGAATTTTTTTTTGTTGAAAATTACAGTGAGACATCAGGAGGTTCCCATATGTTATTGTCACAGAGCTTCTCAATGCAGGGCAAGACAGATACTTAAGACAGCTTCAGCGCACATCACCGGCAGGTTTCATTCCTTCTACAAAAGGATTATTGTGCTAGCTATTCCAAGGGAGATACACAATTGAGTAGAATGAGTAAAAACACAGTACTACTTGATAGAATTTTTTCCTTAATTTAGTCATACAATAGCCATTCAAATGAGAGCAGCTAGGGAAAAGACATTTCTGGAAATGTCTTAGTCATTTATGTTGCTTTTATCACAGAATTTCTTAGAAATAAAATCCTTGTATGTGTTTAGGAGAGAGGTTTATCACATATCATGTTGGAGCATGTTTAGAAATACAAGCTGTTATAGTTGAATTGAGACAAATAGAGTCCAAAGTAAATCCAATCTGTATTTATTAAGGTAGGAAAGCAAAAGCAGCGCTGGGCGGCCGGGGAGTCGCAGCTCCACCAAAGGCTCGCGAATTCAAACAAGCTAAACAGCCCCCTTTATAGGTTGATTTTCGCGCCTTTCGGCTTTTTCGGTTATCGTGGCTCCTCCAAGTCTGGGTAGTTTGTTACAGAGATACGAGTTGTCGTAGTAACATAGCACTGCAATTTGCAACATTTTGGTTAAACCTCACCAAACAGGATGTTCTCTGGTGCAGAATGGTGCAGAAAGATTGCCTTTTCTCGTCCAACCCAATTTGATCACCAAATTACCTCCAATTACTTATTACAATCCCCCCCCTTTTTTTTTTTTATAAGTAATTTGTTGATCAAATCTAGACAACACTTCACAGGCCGCGTCCAATTCAGGCTCCAATTCTGACTATCAATAGGATAACAACTTTTCTTGTCCCCACGGTTCGGTACCTCTCTGCCTTCCTCGTCTACTCTTTAGCAGAGAGCAACGGGATATTAATATCTTCTCGGCAGCAGCAGGTAGTCTTCAGGGGAATTTAGCTGTTATCCTGTTAATAATTTAGAGTGAGTTATCTCTCAAATATATTTCCACCTGTTTGGTTGTTGGGCCCATTTCTAGGCAAATCTTATAGCACACTGTACAATAAAGTTGTCTCTTAAATGAAACACTGTCTCTTAAATGAAAGACAGGACCATTTACAATTTAAACATTGGCAAACAACCCAACATAAATGCCCGGGTTTCAAGCAGGGTATTCCCCGGAAATCTATTTTCACAACAAAAGGGAAAAACCTGAGGGATTCCTATTAGTTTGTATAGTCCACCCCCCCATTTGGTCAGGTATCCTTTCTTCACTTCAAGGTGACTCGTAGTGTATTTGGAACCACTGATCTGGAGTGATTCATTTACCGGTCTCGTTTTTTCTTATCTTCATTCGGAGGTCTCCTGGTTCCGACGTTACAGTCCACCTTTCTGGGAAGATAGGTCCCTTAATTCTGCTGGCATGAGTCCACCCTTTTTCCGCTGTTCGTACAGCTGTATCTGTGGTAAGTAGAACAACAAAGGGTCCTTCCCAACGAGGCGTCAGGGAGGCTTCTTTCCAGGTTTTGATTAGTACCTGGTCTCCAGGCTGGATTCGGTGTATGGAAATGTCCAAGGGAGGTCTTTGTACTACCAAACCTTTCTTTCTTAGTTCTTGTCTCCTTTTTGTCAGTTCTAAAATATATTCTGTTAAAATTTTATCTTCGACCTTCGGGTGCTCTACTAATAATCCAAAGTCATAAGGCATCCCATACAACATTTCAAAGGGGGATATACCAGTATCTGTCCTTGGTTGAGTTCTAATGTAAAGCAAGGTCAGCGATAGACATTTAACCCAATTCAATTTTGTTTCCACCATAAGCTTGGTTAGGTGTTTCTTTATTTCCCCATTCATTCTTTCTACTTTCCCGGAACTCTGTGGGTGCCAGGGAGTATGGTATTCCCATTTTGTACCAAACAATTCAGTTGTTTCTTTAATTATTTTGGACGTAAAATGTGGGCCTCGGTCTGAGTCAATTACCGCAATAGTTCCATACCTTGGAATAATTTCTTCCAAGAGAATTGTAATAACTGTCTTTGCAGTAGCCCTTACCACTGGAAAGGCTTCTACAAAGTGCGTAAGATGATCAACCAAGACTAATAAATACTGATATCTCCCAACCTTCGGCAATTCAGTAAAATCCACCTGTATTTTCTCAAAGGGTCTTTTAGCCAGTTCGCGACCTCCCTGAACCTTTTCCCTAAGTTGTCGTTTATTCACTTTGTGACAGGTTAAACATCCCTCTAAAATCTTTTTAGCTAGACCATATACTCCAACACAGGCATAGTTTGTTTCGAACTGGTCTACTAAAGCCTGAATTCCCCAATGGGTTTTATGGTGTAATTTATTCAGTATTCCCCTAGCTAATCCCTTTGGAAGAATTTCTCTGCCATCTGGTAGCAGCCATTTATCACCATCTCTTTTTGCTCCAATTTGTTTTAGTTTATCCAATTCCTGGAGAGTAAAAGCCTTATCTATTTTTAGCTTTTCTGGCTCTTCCCTCAAGGTCTGAACCATTAATAATGCAGCCCTTTTTGCCTCTGCATCGGCTAGATTGTTTCCTCTTACTGTGTGGGTTAGTCCCTTCTGATGTCCTTTTACATGGACTATGGCTATCTTTAGTGGACCCCTTAAAGCCTTTAATACCTCTTGGATTAGTTTTTCATGGACTAATCCCTTCCCCTGGGTGTTAATTAAGCCTCTCTCCTCCCAAATTTTTCCAAAAGTATGTACTACCCCAAAGGCATATTTTGAATCGGTATAAATGGTTCCAATTTTATTCTCCAAAAGTTTTAATGCTCTCAGTATGGCATATAACTCACACGCTTGTGCGGACCAAGATTTACTTAATGGTCCTGATTCTTTTATCTGAAAGGTGCACCCATCCACAATAGCATATCCCGATTTCCGTTGTCCTTCAACCACTCGTGAGGAGCCATCCACAAATAATTTTTCTCCATCATCTAATTCATCCTCCTCCAAATCCTCCCTTATCTTAGTCTGCAAATTTATTAGTTGGAGACAATCATGTGTCAAATCTTCTCTAGGTTCTCCGTATAAAAATTGGGCAGGATTCTGAATAGAGGTTGTTTCCATTTCTAACCTAGGGGAGTTAATCAAAATTCCCTCATATTTTAGTAATCGACTGTCCGTAAGCCACTTATCAGCTCGTTGTTGCAATACTCCTCGAATGTTGTGGGGGGTGTATACCTTTAGTTCACCTCCCAAGGTGACCTTTCCAACCTCTTCTACCAGTAACGCAGTGGCCACTATTGCTTGTAAACAAGTGGGCCACCCGCGGCTTACAGGATCTAGTATTTTAGAATAATATCCTACAGGCTTTCTCTGTCCTGCCCACCCTTGGGTCAGGACCCCATAGGCTGTCCCGTTTTCCACATTGATAAAAAGTTGAAAGGGTTTACGGATATCTGGTAAACTGAGGACAGGTGCCTCTACCAGGTCTCTTTTCATGTTTTCCCAACGCTCCTCATCTTCAAGGGTCCATTTTACTAACCCGTTCTTAGTTAGTTTTTCATACAAAAATTTTACTTTACTGCTGTAATTTTCTATCCACTGTCGACAATACCCTAATAATCCCAATAACTGTCTTATCTGTCTTTTATTAGTGGGCGCTGTTAGAGACAAAATTCCTTTCACTCTTTCAGGGTCTAATTTCTTGTGTCCCTTTGTGAGCCAATGCCCCAAATATTTTACCTCTTCTTCAGTAAACTGCAATTTGGACTTAGAGACCTTCAATCCCTTAAGGCCTAAAAAGTTCAATAATTTGATGCTTTCATCTCTGACCTCTTCTTGGGTTTTTCCAGCAATCAATAAATCGTCCACATATTGTATCAGGATTAGTCCCTGGCTTAATTCATAAGATTCCAATAACTGTTCCAAAGCTTGTCCAAACAAGTTCGGGGATTCTGTGAATCCCTGAGGCAAAACGGTCCACCGTAATTGTTGTTTTCCATGGGTCTTGGGGTCCTCCCACTCGAAAGCAAAATAGTCCCTACATTCTTTCTCTAAGGGACAGGCCCAAAAAGCATCCTTTAAATCTATAACACTATACCATTTATAGTCTGGACTTAACCGATTAAGTATAGTGTGTGGGTTAGCTACCACAGGAAACCGGGTAATGGTACGTTTGTTTATAGCTCTCAGATCTTGTACTAAGCGATAGGACCCATCTGGCTTCTTTATGGGCAATATTGTGAGGAGACATACAGGGTTCTAAAAGCCCTTGGGCCAAAAGCCTCTCAATTATTGGCTGTAACCCTTCTCTCCCTTCTCTGGACATGGGATACTGTTTTATCCTAATTGGCTGGTCTGGGTCTTTTATAGAGATCGTGATCGGTTCGATATTTAATTTTCCCACCAATCCTGGGCTATACCAAGTTTCTGGATTAATCTTGGCTTTATCTTCTGCAGTTAATAAGCATAATCTTACTTTTAATTTCTCCTGATCTACTTCCAAATTAATTCCTAATTCCACCATCAGATCTCGTCCCAAAAGATTATACTCAGCTTCTGGGACCAGTAAAAATGTTCCCATTCCATATTTATTGGGGGCTTCTATTGCTACATTTCTTATTAGGGGCACCTTGAAAGGTTCCCCCTTCGCGCCAATTACTTGGAGTTTATCCTTTGATTCAACACATCCAAATGGTAATTTTTGGACGGTTGATCTTTCAGCGCCTGAGTCCACGAGGAACTCGAACACTTCATGCTGAGGACCTAATTTCAATTTTATCAAGGGCTCGGTAACCTTAGGGGTCCCCAGCAAATAGAGCCCCTGACCCCCCTAATCTTCCTTAAAAATCTCCTCATCCTGTATTCTTTTCCGACAATTCCTCTGCAGATGTCCCTTCCTGTGACAATAAAAACATTCCATGTCCTGTAGACCAAGTCTCTTCTGTTTCAGTTCTATTGGGCCCTTCCGGGGACTTTCTCCTCTTCTGCCCTGATTTTGCCCTTCCCTTACAGCAGCCATCAAGATTCTGGCATGTTTCTTCTGATTTTCTTCTTCCCTTCTCACATACACCTTCTGAGCTTCTCGTAATAATTCATCTAACCCTCTTTCCTGCCAATCTTCTATTTTCTCTAACTTCTTCCTTATATCCATCCAAGATTTAGCTACAAATTGAGTTTTCAGCAGGACTTGACCCACTTGGCTATCGGGGTCTAACCCAGAATATAGCTGCAAACTCTTTCTCAATCTCTCCAGCCATTCAGTGGGGGTTTCATCTTTCCTCTGTTGTTCATTAAAGGCCTTATTAATACTTTTCCCTCTAGGTACAGAATCTCTAATCCCCTGAATTATCATATCCCGGAGATCAACCATGTTATTTCTATGTGCAGGGTCTTGATTGTCCCAATGGGGCCGCTGTAGGGGCCATTTTACATCTCCGGCGGGACCATGCTGATGCCTCTGATCCCAATGTCTCATGCCTGCTGTTCTAATCATCCCACGCTCTTCATTTGTGAACAAGATCTTCAAAATAGACTCCATCTCGTCCCAAGTGTAAATGTTGGGTCCGAGGAATTGATCAAAATGTTCTGCTACGCCTAATGGGTCCTCTAACAAGTGTCCCATTTCTTTCTTAAATTCCCTCACATCCCCGGAGCTGAGAGGTACAGATACAAATCCGACTCCGGGTTGTGCCCCCCCCATAGCGGTTTCCCTTAACGGATACAATAAATTTTCCTCTCTTCTCTCTCTAGTTTGACTTCTAGTTATTATTCGATTAGAAGGAGGAGCATCTTCCCCAGGGTCTGGGGGTGCTGTTGGAGGGAGATCCTGCTCAAATTCTTGTGGTAGCGGAGGAGGGGGAACATAGGGTGGGGGAGACGCTGGAGGTTCGTCTATATCCCACTTTTTTTTCTTATCATTTTTCTTTTCTTTCAATGGAAACAAATTAGTGTTCTGAGCCGTGCCCAGAATCCATAAAAAGGCATATTCAGTCTCCTCCTTATTAAATGGTTGTTTGTTGTTAACATATATTTAATTGTTGACATATCCAATCCTCCAAAGATCCATAAATTGGCCAATATAAATCTTTTCTTATTTGTTTTCCTCCCCATATTTTCATACAATAATGGACCATTTTCTCCTTAGACTTCCCTTCTCGGTAAGGGGTATCATCCCAATATTGAATCATTTGACCTAAAGGGCTATCTTGGGGTATGTCAGGGAGCCCACCCCCACCCCGTATCTCCTGCATGGAAACAGAAGCCTTACTTTCCTCCTGTCCCATCTTCCGAAAGTGCCTTCTCTCACTCGAAATTCACTCGCTTCCCTCCGTTCGTGGCCCACGCCCTCGCGGACAATGGGAACCGCACTATTAGGAGGTCCACACTCGCTTCGCCCGGCGGACTACTAAGCCCAGTGGACGTCTCAGTCACTCGCACTCCGGGTACCCAAACCCGACCGAACGGAACCGCAATATACTTACTCACTCCCGAGTCTTCATCCGGCTCTTCGTGCACAAAAATTACGGGAAATGCAGTATCTCTTTTCTTTTCTTTTCTTTTTTTTTTTTTTTTTTTTTTTTTTGCTTTCCTATCTCAGTTCGGAAAATCCAGGTGAGCTAAGTCGGAATCTCCTCCGGGACCATCCGAGGATGGGGCGCCCTCCCAGAGTTGAAGTCCGAGTCGGCTGTCTGGATCCGAGTCACGGCACCAAATTTGTTATAGTTGAATTGAGACAAATAGAGTCCAAAGTAAATCCAATCTGTATTTATTAAGGTAGGAAAGCAAAAGCAGCGCTGGGCGGCCGGGGAGTCGCAGCTCCACCAAAGGCTCGCGAATTCAAACAAGCTAAACAGCCCCCTTTATAGGTTGATTTTCGCGCCTTTCGGCTTTTTCGGTTATCGTGGCTCCTCCAAGTCTGGGTAGTTTGTTACAGAGATACGAGTTGTCATAGTAGCATAGCACTGCAATTTGCAACATTTTGGTTAAACCTCACCAAACAGGATGTTCTCTGGTGCAGAATGGTGCAGAAAGATTGCCTTTTCTCGTCCAACCCAATTTGATCACCAAATTACCTCCAATTACTTATTACACAAGCCATTCCTGTATCCTTACGAATGAATTTTCTAAGAACAGTCTTCTGAGATTAAAATTAGCCCCACTGATACCTTTCAAGTGCTTCCCAACCACAGAACTCTATTTTAGGAAAACAAAAGCTGTCAGTGAGATATCCTTTACTTGTCTTTGGGCAGGGTCCCCACAGCAGTCTGTATAAGCAACACATCTTAAAACAAGTTGAACTGGTGAAAGTTTAAAAGAAACAGATAACAGCAGCTTCATTTATTAGGTCCTGATATGGAAAAAATAGTCTGCTTTATGTGCCAGACAGAAATGTTGACAATAAGCAGCCCTAAACCCACAGATAACTGTCATAGACATGAATGCGTCTCAGTCATAATTCTGTATTAGGATAGCTTTACAGAAGACAAATAATCAAAAAAGTGACTAATCCAATATATATAAAATACCAGTGGATATGAAAATGTATGGAAATTGACATAAGGTGGAAAAAAAAAAAGTGGTAAGTGTGCCCCCATTTTCTTCTTCACCATGGACAATCTTCTGAACTTGATTTTATATTCATTATGGTTTATTTAACAAGCATAAAGCATATCATACATAGTTTACATTGTTTTGCTTCAAAGTATAAATTGTAGGACCAAAATATATGAACCCAGGATCGGGATGAAATTTAACCTTCAGTAAGGTTGCATTTGCTTGGTATCTGTCATAATGCTAATAATTGTCACAGTAATCCAGATCTACTCCAGGAAAGTATGATCATGAAAAGACTAATTACTGATATAACTCTCAAATACAGTTTTGTTGTTTACTGCTGGTTTTCATATACCAAACCCAGGAAAAAAAATGACCAAAATTCCAGGCTCTTCTTCTGCTTTCTAGGTGAGTTCATGTGTATGTTGCCTTAAAAAAACCCAAGTACAGTAGATTTTGATCATTGGAAAGTCCTCAAAAATTTCTACCTGGAAATAGGACTTGTTCTTCCTCGCTGGTATAAGGGAGGCTAACAGTACTACATATTTCAAAGCATGATATTTCCTCTTATGCTCTTTTGCTTCCTACAGTACTGAAAAACTATAACAATTTAGACAATTTGTTAGGTTAAAAGTCTGTTTTAGACAATTTTAATTTTAATATCAGATTAAATGCTTGAGCCATTTCTAAGGAGTATAGGGAAGAGCTGCTGCTGGGAGCTATCACAGAACAACAGAAGTAAGACTGGAAATCTTTTCTGTTCCCTCTATAGCACTCTTCAGCACTCCACCAAAAATAATTTGATTTAAATGCAAAAGGAGTTAAGAGTGGAACGAGGCTGAGGGATGAAAGATGACAGAGACCTTGGTAAGAACAGGAGAGAGGAAGATGACTATGAATGGAAGCTGGAAAGGGGTAGAGACTGGTTGAGCAGTAGAACAGGGAAGAGCATAGGTCTGAACTGTTGGGGCAAAGAGGCTGGAAGATGATGATGGTCAGAGAGGTAAGAAGAATGTATGAAAAAAACACTAAGGAAAACAGATGGAGACATCTGATGAGAAATTGAGGTGCGGAACTGAGCCTGACTGGCTAAAGAGAGTGTAGGCCAAGAAATTATGAGGAAACATTGAGGAATCCAAGCAGTAAGACAGGTAAAAAGGGAAAAGAGCCCATTGATACCCGGAGCACTGTGGATAGACTGGCAGTCACTGGAGTTAATAAGAGAAACTGAAAAGGCAAAAAAGAGTGGAAGGAATGGAAATACAGAACTAGAGGTTTTGGATACTTGAAGGAAGCAACTGTTTATAGAGTTTTACTGGTGTTTTTCCTGCCACCGTTTGTTCCTTTTTATGTGTAACTATTTTGGGAGTAGGGGATTTCTATTTCTATGTAGGTTCCTAAACCACATTTATCACTATAGTAACTTGCAAATAGAAGCAGGACTGTTTGCCCTTGGCTGTTGTATATATGATTCTTTGTTGGATTGATGCTTTAAAACAAAATTAGTCAGTGCTAGAACTACTATGCTGCAGAACTTTCAAAACATTGTACACATGTAAACAGAAAATTAACTTGCTATTTTACTAACCTCGGTGTAAGTGTTGAGCTGATTTTTATCACATCTGAGCACAGAATCAAAACCAGGTCCTAAGTCTGGTTTGTACTCACCTGCACTCAAACCTCATTTGTCACCAACATCAAGCTTTTAAACCTTTAGATACAGTGCTGGAAAGAGGGGTCACATACCCGCTATTATTTAAAGCATCATCACATTTCTACTATTTTAGTGAAATAGCCACACTGGGAACGGCTGTAGGAACTCAAAGCTGTTGTTCACACTGAGCATCTTACAAGAGCGCTACAGGGTAGGACTGTATATGAAGCCATTGCTGCTAGGAGAAGCAAAGTAGTCCCACTCAGCTGTTTGGAAATGTCTTGCCCTCATGAGAAGCAGATGCCTCTGGCTGAATTGCAGCTTCTGGTAGAGCAAGAGGCTCTTCGGCATTGCCTTTTGTCTGGCAAGGTCCTTTGCGCAAAGCTGCTGCTTCTTGGTCCTAATTCCCACTCCTTTAGGAGCTAGATGTTGTCTTTCACCAAAACCTGGCTTGTCTAAGAGCAGTGACTTGGAGTTCCTAAATACCACTGGACTCAGACTTGAGTAGAAACCATTTTTCTCACAGAAGGAATCTCTCACCTCAGAGGCAATATCTTCTGGCTTTCATCCATTTGGCAATCAAGAGGAACTGGGATGTAAATACTGCTCTTTGAGAAGCTTAGCTTCTATTTTCTGTTTAGTTCCGAGTTCAGTGGTAACAGGAGCCTATGCCTGACACAGGGGCAAGCAACTGGTTTGTTCCCCTTCTAGGCAACTGCTTCCTTCTTAATGATACATTCAGTGGGAATCTAAAGCCCTCCTCTGGCACAAGCAGCATGATTCTAGAAATACCTTCAATATCTTTCTTCCTAAGAAGGTGCAGAATCATAGCCACGTTTTTTAATCCACTTTGATTACTAAGAACTTTAGTTGGAATCAAAATTCTTGATTTACATTTACTAGGAATTTAGCTTTTGAATGCTCGATGAACATTTTATCTTACTCTGCTATCCTGAAAGTGTCAAAGTAGGAGGGTAGGGATTCTCTAAAGCTAGGAATCAGGGTGTAGGAAATTTTTACAATGGTTTTCTTAAAGTAATTAACTCTTTCCTTCAACAGACATCTTCAAAGTTTTTTCCAGAGATATCTTTAATAAATATCACTTAATAAGTACCATTATTGTGACACTCGCTGATGTCAAAACCTTTAACTGTTAAAATGTGGGCTCACATATTAAAAACTGACACTGCATTCACAAACAAAGCAAGGGCTTTTTTTTTTTTTTTTTTTGGAACATCACAATGAAGATCTGCAATCCAGAAGACAGATAAATTAGTAATCTTGGTTCCACTTTGAAAACTGCCAGGAAGACTAGTCACAAACCCCAGTGTTTGTGGAGAACACTTAATAGTCATTTTGAAAACCAAATTCCACAAGCAAGGAATTGTAGCAGAAAAAGAAACTTGTTCAGGATAAGCAAATACCTTAAGTTTTAAGGCAAGTTCATGAATCTCTCTCACATTTGTGTAAATGCCTTGGAAGTATCACAAGTGTTAAAATAAAAAGGTTGTCACTTTGGAATAATTAAAAAGACACAGGCTCCTCCTAGTGGTAAAAATGGATTATTCATTTTGTTCTGAGAATTTTCTAGCACTATTTATTATTACCAATTATTGTCAGTTAGTCTTTCATTTGGTTCTGAAAGGTGTAGAAGCCTCTAAGTTCTTACTGCAGCTAAGGAATTCATAACTAAAAATCAAAATAAGTGGGACATGACAAAACACATGCAAATCACTAATTTTTTTTCTCCAAAGTAAAGTTTATGTACCTCTCAATGTTTAGGAGCGATAAAGTGAAGGTGGAAAGGATGTAAGACTGCATTCCAAAAGACTTATGTTTTTATAGCAATTTTAAATCCAACCTCCAGATCTGCATTTGGCATCCAGAAAACAGCACTGTGTATTTGGTAGTGGCAACACTGCACGGCATGCCTTTGTCTCAGATGAATATGCCACATTTCCACAGTTAATAGAACACCTGCCAAGTCACCATCATGAAGTACAAGAAAGATTTTGTACATTTCAAAAATTTCTCACGTTTTGAAGCCAAGTCAGTTGCTCTCACTAAAGAGCGGAAGCCCATTGTCAGTCCACTTGCTGAGGTGGTTACTGATTCTTCCTTGCCACTGAACAGCAAGCACTACAACTTGTTAGTCACGCCTGTTCTTAAAAAAAAAAAAAAATCTGTCAAAGAGACAGAGGACCATTTTTTATTATCAGGCACTTTAAAAGTCTTATTCTGGACTTAAGTTTCTCAGCTGTTTAGAGCGTACAGCACTTTATGTAATTTATGATTTTTAAGTCACAGAAAAATACACTTGCAAAAATACAGCTTCTACAGGGAAAAAAAAGTAACTGTACGTAGTAAGTGATGCTGCACGTTTATTTTAAACTCTAGTCTTCCCCTTATAATTTAAACTGGTTTGAATATGTTAGTAGGCCTGCTAACATAGTATTTACAATTTAAAAATTAATATTGCCTACCCAAGTGGGACCCAGTATTGCAGTAAACAGAACATCTATTGTAAGGCAAAGTGATTTCAGTCTTAACTGTACTTGTAATATAGTAGTATCAAGAATATTGCAATTACTAAAAGTTCAGATATTGCTATAAGAAAATTTACAGTCTCAGAGGATGAAAGAAAATAAATACAAAACAAGCTAATTTCAGGGTTGCCAATTTCAACTTTGCCTTTGTATTAGGAAAGGATGAAAAATCCTTTACATGTTGCTTCTCTGCATGTGTGCAAAAAAAATATTCAATATTTTAGATGTGTCTGTTTTCCCTATTTATCTTTTTCAGATACTTTTTTTAAAAAACACAAATTACATGGATGTTATGATAGAAGACAACCGACCAACTTTCAACTGCTTATGTGGAAAGAAATGTAGGTTTTCCATTTATATTCTTCTTTTTTTCATTATTTAATATATGTGTATGATGTACTTTGTATATAAGTACATTAATAAGTAATTATTATTACTTGTAATAACCAATTATTATTACTACTTATAAGTACTAAGTTGCATCAATAGAAAAGCACAGGAGGATGAAAACCAGTTGCTGGTTGAATGACATTTTATTTTCACATTCACACAGCTGTACAGTTTCTATAAATAGATGTGGTACTATAATATTTACATCATTTCCTCACCCATTACTAGTGTATTCCAGTCAAAATGGTAGATACCCTGACCAAGCCAAAACAGGGTTATTTCTGGGCACATTTACTCAGAATTCTATGTCAAAACATACAATACATCAGTTTGTATCAGAGCATTTTTTCCAGATATTTTACATGTAACATTATTTTCTCTAGACAGTCTCTCCTCCCAGCATCCTAAGAGCTTTCCAGACAAGAGCAGTACAGTTCAAGAACAAAAACAGGATGCAAAAAACATTCATATTCGGCCTACTTAAAATAAGGAACGTGATGGATAGTTTTAACTGCAGGAGTTTCATTATAGATTAACACAGTGTTTGCAAGATTCCTTGATATACAGATACAGATTGAAAAAAAGCAATAGCTTAAAAAATTTGGAGACAGCATAATCCTTTGGGCTTCTGAACATATTCTGCAGATTGCTATAGAAATACCTTCTCTAGAGTACAGTTACAGACCTGAAAAAATATGGGTCTGCCACGTGCTTCTGCCAATAATGTTTCCAAGTTTTAAACTTCCTTACTCATTTTCTAATCCCTGTGAATAACTGCTTTAGGTAGTGCTTATATGCATCTGTTAACTCTACTGCTGTGTTGTCTACAAATGTTACCTAAACTCCCATTTGAAAATCCACACAATCCATGAGGTGTCAGGGTTTTTCACAATATACTGCCTTCAGAGTTTCTCTCTCCGCTTTTCTTCCCACTTAGGAAGCAGTCATCTTCACAGATGGATCGGTTTAACAGCCAAACTTCAGTTGTTGCCTGATATTTTAAGACTATGGTAGCTAAATAGTTCATCTCTACCAAAAGGGCCTGAAGAACTATGTGACAAGAACTCCATGTTGGTGGGTAAAAATGAACAACACAGAAGGAAAACAATAAAACCACTACATTCAAACAACATGCAGGACGAGACTGCTTCCACTATGCACATACCAGAGAATCTGAAAGCAGAAGCCTGCAGTTGTAAAGTGATTAATCTGTAACAAGTACCACCAGAAACAAACAAAAAAACCCAACTGAACTCAAGCTGTTAGTCATCGTAAGAAAAAAGGACTTCCAAGGAATGGCCAGAGTAGGTCACTCATAGCTGGATGCTGATGCTCAAAACTGTCTGATTAACAGCTCATATAAAAACTCCATTAAGGATGAATTCAGAAGGAGACCGAGCAGTGAAGTCTTAGGTTTTTCTATGGGGAAAGACTTGCAGGGTCATACATAAATAATCAAGTTCTCATAGAAGACAGTAAAGTGAACTCCAGGAACTGCAGTAAAAATGGGAGTACTGCACATCAACGTGCCAAAGGGTAGGTTTTTCCTGATATTGTGATCAACTGGAAACTGGTCGAGGTGGTTTGCTTTTGTTTTCTGCCTCTTTTCCACGAATGGCAGCCACATAAGAGAAGAGACACAGCACGGAGTAGCAGATCTCATGAGCCTACAAGAATTTAGAAAAGGAGATAATGAAATTCAGATGATTCAGTTGTTTTAAAAAAATCCACTGCACATTTTGTATTTTGCTGCATGTCTTCCTTCATGGGACAACTACTCTGGCTACAGACAAAAATCAGGAAAAAGTGTCCCATGCTACCTTCTAACTGAGATGGATAGAGAAGAAAAGCCTTACAACAAATAAAAAACCTCCTTTGGGATAAAAACATTAGTTGCTTGATAGTAGAATTCTAATAATTTTTAGGAACAGTAGGCTAAGCTAGAAAGCTGGCCAGCTGGCTTTAGAAGAAACATCCTACGTATCTGCTCTGTTGTATGAAGCTACAAGAAATTTTCTGGGATGGATTGAAAGAGCTAACTAAAAAGACTAAAACTAAACATCCGATAATGTACCTTGACTCATGAGATGGTAGGATTCTTCCTTATTCACAACTATCTTTTTCTGCTCAAAATTACAAGGACTGGTAATCCTTGTAATTTTTAACCAACACTAGAGAATCTATGGATAATACAAGCTTTTTTTCAAATTAAAAAATCCCCACAATCCAACATTGCATGTTTCATATGAAGAATACCAAGCAATTTTTTGCCACTACCTTAAAGCGTGGCATTAGCAAGATTTATAATTACTGCTTTCAAGTGATTAAGTGTGCTATTATTTAACAGAAAATTCTCTTTTAGCATGTGACTGGCAGCACAATTCAGTGACTTAGTTTACATCCTAGTTCTAATACTGGCTATTCTGGTGACCTTAAAAGTTCTTGTCCTGTAAATTGACATTTATAATCTTTGTAAAGGTAATAACAACATGTTTTGTTCTATTATGGTACAAGCTAAAACACTTGTGTAAAATATAATTAATTTTCATTAAACTGGATTTTCTTATTAAAAGTTATAGCTGTCTGCTTCTTAAATCATACATATTCTAAGCCTTTTGTTTCTAGCTTCTTCAAGTAATTCTCCTCTCTCTCCTCTTGAAGGACTGTGAATTTCCATGCAATCACCAAATGTACACACTGCACTTCAGACATAAAGTATCTGAAGAAATTTCAGTTCTGATAATCATTGGCTTCTATTTCTTCCTCATAAGCCTGACGATTGAATTATTATGTGTAAAAGTGCTAAGTATCATTATCAACTGCTGGTGTTCAAAAAAATGTTATAAAAAAACTGAACACTGAACCACAGCAATAACTCACCTATATGGCAGGAATCAATACTTAGAATGTTCTCTTGTATCTCACTGCTCACTTTCATGAGGAAATGGGAGTTTTTCATAAACTCATTTAACAATCATTTTATGCCCAGGAACTAGTCTCCCTTTCCATCTGTTCTGTGGATTAAGGATTGTGTTCTGCACTCTCTTAAATTTAACAGTTTCACTAGCTCTTACTGTGCTAATGTTCACACCAAACCAGCTACCTTGCATCTTTATCTATCTTAACAAAAGAGACCACACTTTCTGCACTACCTGTGAGTTCCTCTAGTTTCATAGAAACAAGTACCAAGTTTTGTTGTCTTCCCTTAAGAAGAACTATCATAAAAGAGCAGCTGGTGTTTCACTGCTGTATTAGCATTGCAAATCCTGCAATCTCAGTCTAATTCTTTTTGTCACATGAAAATGTAAAGATACATCCTCTAAAGAACTACCAGAAGGCATCGCAGTTGACTCACCATTGGCGTCTTGTACTTGTGGCTCACCACTTCTTTAGTTTCAGGAACTAAAACCGGACGGGCAAGAGACAAAACAAAAAGTTCAAAAAACGAGAGGAAAAGGGGAAAGAAATAGCACAATGTTCCCATAGGAAAGGGAAGGGATGCACACAGACAGCAGGTGCAGGTACAGGGCACCTCACTATCCCTCACTTCTAGATACTCTTCCTTCTCTTCATTTACATTACATATGTCCTTGAAGATACTGGTAATTTAATAATAAATTACTCAGGTTGGCAAAAATATGTCACTGCCTCTGTTTGGAAAACCATAATAGATACTTGATAGTTCTTATTGAGACTCTGGCTTTTCTCATACTACTTATTCCTGCTAGACAGCAAAATTAATAACAAAATATGCCTAAAGTCTACTACAATAAAACATAAACCAACAATTCCATAGGAATTTGTCAGTACATGATTCTCAAAGATTTTATCCTTTAGGTGCTTGAATCCTTCTCTGCTGAATAACAGATCTCAGAAGAACTGTTAGACACACTGTAGTAAGTTAGTGAAATCCAGAAAAAAAGGAGGAGCTGAGGGAGAAAATTTTCTAAACTGGAAGACTGTTTCCCAGTTCTATTTCAAGAGTTTCTCAAGACATTCTTTCTCCTCTCTAGGATGTGTGTGATGGTATTTACTTGACATACTCACTGAAAATGTTCATTGCTTTTGAACAAGTTGCCTTAAAATACTGATTTAAGTATTCTTAAAATACCAGGCTTGTTGATTTCTTGAAGACTTTATATATAAAAAGAGGATCAGGGCACTGATGGAAAAAAAAAAAAAATCTATGATCCAGACAATTTCATCTTGCTGCCTTGCACTGCCTCAAATTAACAGAAAGGAAACAGGCATAATACAGCTAAAGAAAATTTGCCTTTTGTTCGCATTGTGGAATGCATAAAAAAGCAAGCTGTAACCATCCCATTAGTGTGCACTGCATCTGAACTGTGCCCTTCCCCTACACTTTGTCTACAAATATTGTTGTGAACAGATACCATGGGAAATCACCAGGAGAGAACAAAGACCACACTAAGAACATAGAAATGGCAAATTTAAAATGTTAAGATCAGTGGAATACCAAGACCAACTTTGAATTCTTCCCTTCCAGAATAGCTGAAATTTGCCATGGAATTTTTGTGTCACAACAAAAAAATTTAGAGGCAGCAATACAGAAATTACACAAAACCAAATCATACCAGGTTCATAAAGGAAGGGTAAATGTTTTATTACACATAGTACTAGTGACAAGAAAAGAAATAGAGGCAGATGAGTTCAGTATGAATAACTAGGAAAAGTCCACAACAATACCTATACATGCAGATGTCATCTTTTCAACTATGATATGACATGGCTAAACGCTGGAGAGGGAGACGGATCACACTCTAAGGGGCCAAAATTAGGCAGTGCAGACTGGGTTTGAGAAAGCACTCTAAATATAAACCAGTGCCTACTAATTCTCCTATGTCATGATACTGTCATTCTTGAAAAAAAATCTAGTGAAAAGTACAGAGTATGATAGTAAAAAGTAATGTTTTTGTTTAATTTTTCAATTCTTTTTTTTTTTTTTTTTTGGAGTTGGCAGTTACGTTAAGGACTGAGAAACAGGGGAAGTGCACACCCAGGCTGCACTGCCCCAGTGATACCAGTGACTAGAGTTGGGGAGAAAAGGAGGCGCACATCCAAGCTACCTTACCCGTTGGCACCGGATGTTCCAAATTAACTCCATGTCACCAGGGGATAAAGGTGGGAGTGAGGCTGGTGCACAGCCAAATAGGGTAGGACTTTTACAGCTGTGTAAGTCTCACTGCCCACTGGATAACATACAACTGTTCATATACTCTTCAAAAAGCAGGAAGGGAAAGCTGTAAGGACCTTGTGCCATGAGGGAAGGAGAGAAGGGAAGCTGTGAAGTCCTGTATCATAACTGAGAATGGGAAGAGAGGGAACAGGAGAGCCCCTAGGCAAGATACTGTCTCCCCACTTCACAGTCAGTAAATTGCCTTGCCTTTAAGTAAAGTACTCCTTCACAGTCCTTCTGATAGGGAAAATTCTCCTGAGAGGACTGAGTTAGGAAGAGTAAAAAGAGTGGGTTTGCATTTACACTCCCTTGCAGAATACAAAGAAAAAAGAAGAAAGAAAAAAAATAAAAAAAAAAAGAAAAAAGAAAAAAGACCCAAGCCTCAAATTAAGAGATTAGCAGAAGCACTTTTCTTCTAACATTAAAGGTTATTCCTGATGCTGTGAACTAAGTGGATGAAGGGAGTAAGTTATTAAAAGCACCATCCTGCAGCCTTTGGTCCTGTGGATGAAAATATGGCGCTAGCATAGAATGAGTTTAGGGGACATCACTTTACCTGCTGGAGAATGAAGGTTTTCATAGCAGCGGTGGTGAAGGGGCCACAAGAAAGTAAAGCACAAGTACACAGCAGTAACTCAAATTCCAGAGGGAAGAGCCTTACTTTCCTCACTTACTTAAATCTCCACTTCCATTTGTGGGCAACAATTCCTGAACTTCTCCTTGCATACTGTTCTGAAATCACAATTCCACCTTTCACGCTGCCATCTAAGCCCAGCGTTAACACAAACAGACCTTTAATTTCCTGCTGCGATATCACTAAACTTGGAGCACTCGTGTTTGGCAAAAATCATGTAAGCAAATCTTGCACTGAAGTATTTCCCATCAGACTGGAGTATGCATGCTTACCACTCTCTACCTTTCTAAGAGGCGAAAGTACTTCGCTATACTCTTACTATAATGAATCTGATTGCAATGTTCACAATGTTTAACAGAGCTAAATAGCTTCATTCTTAAGAAGTCCAGACAAGTTTTTGCTGAATGCTGTTAGTTTACTATTAAGAAATTAACATGTTAATCTCTCTTGAGCAGGACAGATTGGCATATCTTCTCATCTTTTTAGCCATTAAAAAAAGCAGCTCAGAGGTAGTCTCTCATCTCTGCACAAGAAGAGAGGTTAGCTCCCCTGCAACAGCTTTCTTCCTTTCTTCTTTCTCTTAATTAGCTGGATGGACAAATTGTAAATCTCATTTGGTACATTTAAATTGGTTCTTGTCTGTGACCTCTATTTTGGGAGAAGGGTATTTTTAATTTAATTGGTTTAATTTCTCAGGTTTTGCTGGTAGTGTCCAACTCCCAGTTTATTTTTAATTGCTTCTTAAAATTACCCTTTCATAAGTTCCGTATCACAATTCTAGTTTTTGCAGTAGGCCCTGGATTACAAAATTTTCTGTTAAAAAAAAAAAAGCTCTTTTTCTTACAGTTATTACAGTCATTATTTAGGGGCTAAACACTGCATTACAGAGTCATCAATGGAAGTCAACTGGAAATAATTAAGTCAAACACTGTCTTTCTTCTTGTGCAATATTAACTATTAAAAGGAATTCTTTGAGTTAAAACCTCTCAAAGAATGATTGAAAATTCATTTCTGATCCAAGTAATTTCTTTTAAGTTAAAGATTTCAGAAGCTGAAGCCATTCTTTAAGCTAATTTTATGGCTTCTGAACTTTCATTTTTGTAAAACTCATCAATAATCTTTTACAGCCTTAACCAATTTCTATAAGTAGTAAAATGAATCAAGCCCATCAAGGTGAAAACATGGTATCAAAGGAATATGTAACCATAAAGCACAGACAACTTCTGAACATCTAAACTATTAGAAATTTTTCAGGGTTTAAATACACTGATCTGATCATTTGAACCATGAACATTTTCAGAAAATGAGAATAAATTGTTCACAAATTCAAATCCCAACTTCTGGGAGATTAATTTACTGCAAACAACAAGCAAACCACAATGGTCAGAAAGGCTTTATCATTTGAATACCTTATAACTTTGTATCACTGAAAGGAGGCAATGCATTATTATGGACAAAGACATTAATTTCAGCAATCTCATATTAACTGTCTTTTATATTGTAAGAGAGAATCCTTCAGCCAGAACATTCTATTCACAGCAACAAAGAACAATAAGTGTCTTGGTAAAGGGAGCTACTGATTTAGATTTGGTTAATGGCCAAAGTATGGATGCTGATCTATTATGGAAAGAATGTTGTAAATTTTATCTTCTTTTTAAATGTTTCATACGTACACTTAAGACTTAGACAAATGTCTCACAGATGGGTGAAAGAATAAACCAATATGGATTTGGAGACTATTTCAAGAGGAGCTTGAAGAGAGCTCTCTCTTCCGGAGAGCTGCATCTGAAGTCACTCATTTTTTCAGACACTAGTTAAGTATAGTGTCACTGACACTAACACTCAACAGTAGCCCAGAATTTTCCCCGAACTAGACTGTAGGTGGGTTATATGTAATAACAATAACTGACTAAAATAGCACAAATTCTCTATTCTCCTTAAGCTTTACTTTTCCACTCTTTACCAGTCATGCTCTGAAACAAAAACCACAGGATAAATAAAGTGCAACCTCACAAAACATCTTCTGGTCCGTACAACAAAAATGAATTCCACATAGAGCAAAGAGAAAACTTTGCAATTAACAGTAATTCTTTGTAATGAAAGCATGATGTGCTGAGAAAGATCAACTATAAGTCCTGCTTAAAAATATGGCTTCTCAGATGAAAAATGAACATACCAAAGAAAATTCGTACACACATCCAAGTTTAACTGTTATTTTGCTTGCTTCAGAAGACTCAAAACATCATCTTTGTCTATTAACAAAGAGCACCTAGGCTACAAATCTTAATATGATGAAAATTAATGTGTAAATTTTTATGTAAAGTCACCCATCTCAGGCAACTTGTCACGTGCAGTCTACATTTCTCTCCCATCTTTGAAACTACAATGCAACTCTGAATCTGAAGACTGGAAATTTGAGTTACTGCCATGTGAGTACAGACCTAATATCAAAATAATGTAATTACCAAATTCCTCCAGGACAAAGACTCCTCGCACAGTATTGCACTTTTTAATGTGATTCAGCTCTATGAAAACCTACAAAAACAGGAAGAAAAGTACATAAAGTTAGTCAGGTTTGGTTTGTTTTTTTTAAATGAAAAACCAAAATTAAACAAAAACATCATCGCAGCAGATACAACCTGAAGTTTTGTAGCACACACTACCAGTTCATTTACAGTTTAATATATAAATAAAGGGTGAAATAAATATTCAAAAGACAAACTTGCCACAATGCTAGAAATCAACAAATAACTTAAAAGTGCTAAGAAGCGAAGACAGCAGAAGATGAAGTACCTTCCGCTCCTTGCAGGAGGAGAAAGCATGGAAGAGAAACGAAGGAGTTAGTAACTCTGACATATTCAACATTGCTACCCCTTCAGGCACTCAAACGAGTTATTGCAAAAAGAATACCAACACACCTGAAATACAACAGAAGAGGGGGACAAGAAAAAAGCTGGCTCCCGAATTTGGCACGATTTGTAGCCTCTGATCCATCCCAATTAGTATCTGCCCCTCCATGCATCCTCCTCCAGCACAGAGGGCAGGTAAGGGGCACTGTACTTCCCACCCTGACATTGATCCTCCTAACCTATCCAGTAGTTGAATTTAATCCAATGAAGAACCACTAATCTTCCTTCTACCTTGCCATTTAAGATTTTACTGCAGTTTATGATATATTATCGCCATACTTACTCTTGGAACTGCCTCCTTTAACAGTCAGTACCAGTTTTCTGCTTTAAGCAGGATGGGAGAGTTTGGACCCTTCTCTATTTGCTCACTTCACATATGGCTGCTACCAGCTGAGCACTCGCTTAGAAAACAAACCTGCTTCAAACTCATGTTTTACATACGTGAACCCCAAAAGACAAAACAGTTGAACTACATAACTAGGTCTCTCAGTCCAGAACCAAGATGCCACGATTGCATGAATAAACAAGTTCTCTGAGCATAAGGAGTTTGTTCAATATCCAATGTATTTCAAGATACAAAACAGCCCCTTCTTATATGCACACCTCCAAAAGGTCAGAGTCAGTACACAGACATAAGAAGCTGCAGAAAGTTCTATAAGGAATCAATTCCATATTCCAGTTTCTAATATACTTCCTCTTTCAAGGCAAGAGAAACACTATGAGTAACATTGCTCTAACATTCAGAGTAAGTCTATGTTCAACACCTTAGAGAGACCCTTGCAAGACTGTATTACAATAGTCTAGATTGATACTTTCAGTGCCTATACACTTATGACACCATGATCTCAGGACCTTTTTTTAGAAATGTTACTAGAGAAACTTCATTGTCTTGGAAAGAAGGGAAAGGAACCTTCTTGAATCCAATAATAGCAACACCCATGTAATCATAGATGCTATGCTACCCAAGAAAGGCAAAGGAAGTCTGCATCAGAAATTGTTGTGGGGTTTGTGTTTGTTTTTTTTTAAGAAACAGGCTTATCTGTATCAATAGAGATCAGTAAATGCACCGTACATCTCAGAGAAGTCAGGGTGATTTTCAAGTGAAAGGGGTTTTGTTATTGCTTTGATTAGCAGAGAACTAACAAACAGACTCAGGGTATTTTTTGCTCAATACAAAAAACCTACCACTTACTTAATCAGAAAATCTGAAGCTTGCTTTCTGTTTACATTCAAGCACTCAAGGGAAAGGAGACTTAATCCCATCTTTTTTGTTTGCCTGTTTTCACCCATGTTCTATAGCAGTTTAGTTGGTCAAAAACATTCTATTTTTTTGAAGAATAGCTACAGAGTAAATAAGTCAATAACAGAACTCTTTCTCTATTGCACTTAGTTTCCTTTTTCTGTAATATTTTCTGTGAAAATTTTTTGCTAGTAGTCTAAAGTACAAAATTCAGAAACTCAATAGAAACGCTCAGGTGAAACATTGGTTGTTTTATCTGGTAACAGTAAAGCTGCCTAAAAGACTTGACTGCCCCATGTGATCATGATCTGAGTATAATGTTAAGGAGTGCTGCATTTCCACAAGAGTTATGAGCAAGATGTGAATTTATTGAGTTTGTCACAATTACAGTAAGTTATCCATTTTCAGAAGACATACAAGTTGATGGGCAATTTCTTGCTATATTGTTTAAGGGACAGAGATGCTCTCCTCTCACTCAATTAGAAAACAAGCGTAAAGGAAATAACAGTTACTTACCCTAAGGAAACTGTGGTTCTTCAAGACAGAGCATTCAGTGTGGATCCTACTGTAGATGGGCATGTGCCTGCTGCATTTTATTAAACTTCCATCTATTTTTGACACAGATGAATTCATAACGGGGACAGAGTTACTCAGTCCCAGTATTATAATTTGTAGATGTAAACTCAGAATAATCTGCCAATGCCACAGGTACGCTTGATTCCTCCCTATTCCAAAGGGCTTCCTCTGACCTGCTAGGCACAGACAGACTTGAACACTTTTTCTTAAAACTTATGTGTGCCGCCAGCATGGTGAGACAATTTGTGAACACTAAAGACAACTATTGTGTCAATAATAGGTTGGCCCACCATGCATCTAAGACATTTCCTGAGGAATGCACAAGGCAGGAAGAAAGTTTACACACTGCAAATCATGAGTCTTCAAAAATGGTTTCATGGAAGCAAGCACCATTCTAACACTGAAGTAGTATGTTCAGTCTTCTCAGGTAGGACTGAATAGACTCCATTTATCTTTTTTATTAAAAAAGCGGAAACCCTCTTCCTGTGTTCTAAATGAATTATTTCTATGACATCCAACCAAGCAGAGCAACAGAAATCCCTTATTTTATTGTCACATTGCTGAAAAGAGTACTTGGAAAGAGGGCCAAGAACATGGCCTGTATATGGAGTAAGGAGAAGAAGATGAAGAGAAAGCTGTGCCTGATGAGGTTCTGTAGGCATCTGTTGGTCAGTATCCCCATCCAAACTCAATAGAAACAGAAAAAGCCATTTTCAAGACAGAGAAACAGCTGTAGGATCCTCATTTAAATCATGCTCATATACGTGTTCTGAAATGAACTGCCTTAAGGAGCAGTTCATACAATTTATATGAAAATTGGAAAGGACAATTAATCTAGAATAGCAGACCTTTTATTAAGAATGCAGATTGGTTGATGAGTGTTTGAATAAGAATGTAAACATCCTTGAGCTCCACAGATTATGAAATTGGAGGGGATTTTTTTGTATGGTGCAACCAGTAGGAATCCTTTACATAACCTCTACAGTTGTCCATTCTATACAGGCTCTCAAATGGCAATTGCCAGCTGGTAATGTAAATCTATTAGACTAAGAATTAAATGTATTGAATAAATGAAGTGTATTTTCCAGAACTGTACTTGTTTCAATATCCACCTTAAGTAATGGAAATTCATTTGGCTGCAGCCTCATTGGAAAGGTGATGAAGAGGGGGAATAAATCTTTCAGGTGGGGGAGACAGCTGGCATACTTCCTGGGTCTACCCTGCACAGACTGTCATCCAGAAACAACGTAGTAATTTTCCTCACAGACAGCAAATTAGAACACCATTCTCTGTAAGGAAGGATATGATAAAGCTACTATTCCAGGAGTGCTAGTGGTAGCACAGGACTCAGTGTCTGTGGTACAAAATTCAACTGGTAATGGTCCTGACAGTCGTATAGTAACAATCAGTACTAGATTTCCCTAAGGTTTCTTTCAGGGGAAAAAAAACCAAAAAAAAGGCTTTGAATTTAAGGACAAGGGTATATTCTGGGATTTAGAGTTTTTCTTTTGGACAGATGTGCTCACTAGGTGCTTAACATTGAGTGTCTTTGTCTCGTAAAACTGCCTGTTACACTTAAGAAACCATGATGATGATGATGTGTCTACCTTCTTATACATCTTTTCTCACTGCAAATGCATATATGCCTGGCTGTCCATTTATGAAATAGAGTCATCTCCATAGACTGTTCAAGAGATGAGCAGTTTGAGCTTAACATTGTTTTTGACTTATGGCAGAGGAAGAAAAAGGAGAAGCAAACAGAACATTCCCTGTGGTGTGTCCTTACCTTAGGACAAAGTATTTTCTATTACATCCTTTTATAATATCAAGCTGTTTCCAGGGTATAATTTTCAAAGGCTTTAGATCTACCATTTCCAATAACTACAAAAATCCATTCTGTACTACCGATGAGTTCCTCTCGCAGTTCTTCTTATTTTGGCATATCCAATTAAAAGTTAAAATATATAACTAAGTCAGGTAGACTGTTCCATCACAGAGTAGGTTTGAAATACTACAGCAGGTCAGCTGTAGTCCATGTTCTACCCTGGTAATAGGAAGAAAACTGAAGAAGGTTCACAACTCTCCACTCCTTACAGTTGCACATACGAACTCAAAGGGGCACATGGTACTGCTGTGACCTTGGGAGAAGTATTAAAGATTTTGAGCATGTGTGTTTGAGATGCACGTGCACTTCCAGTGGGATCTACACTGATGTATCCTCAAAGAAGGACAAAGCTTGTGTGGGGAGAAAAGTCTAGTCAGGAGGAAAGGAAACAACACTCCACAGAGGACTGACAGAAGCTTTTCTCTCTCTCCCTCTCTCTCTCACACACACACACACTCTCTCTCTCTCTCTCTCCCCCCCCTAAAAATTGATTCTACTTTCTAGCATAGCATGCATTTAATATCATATGCAAAACAAAAAAACACAAAGCAAAATAAAAAACAAGGATCAAAGGTAGCAACAGAAAAAACATCCAGAGAAAGGAAGAAATGACAATTCTAGTTGTGTTTCCTCTATGCCCACAAGATCTGCTTTTTGGAAGGAAAAAAGAATCAGTAATTTTTTCTTATTTTTGTGAATTACTGCAAGAGCCACTTTTTGCCATTTAATTTTCATACTAAATTCTACAGATGATTTCTCAAATTTTAAAACAAGACATTAAATATGATGCAGAAGGTTGCCCTCTGTACCTGCAATATTCAAACACTCTAAGGTTGACTGCTTATGCCATCAGGATATGTTCACAGTGTGATGCATTATGGCAGTTTAGATTACTAATGATCACTTTTTCTGTCCCTTAATATACTGCCTACCATTTCTTTTGTGCTTAGATAATTCAGACCACCAGAAACAAGAAGTTGAAACCTGTATCAATGTTTTTCTTCAGTTAATTATAGTTTTCCTGAGGATATTTATTTTCAGTGTATTTTTACATATACATATATTTATATTTATAGATGCATGTGTGTTTGTGTGTAAATATACAGATGCTTTTTTTACCCCCATCATGCTATCCCTTGTCCTTGTTGATACTCTGGGAAGAGGAAACACATATACAGGCGTGCTGCAAAAAGCTTCATGCTCACAGTCTTCTCACAGATTTCCCTCATACCTGACTGTGCATAAATTTCAGGTTAATTCCTTCCAGTGTGACCTGAAGAAGACCTCCTTCACCGGTTTTCATATCCTGCACAGGGAACTCACCACCCAACTCAGGGCCTGTGACAATTTAAAAAAATAAATCAAAGAAAAACAAACAAACAAAAATATCCAGAGAGAGAGAGACAAAGAACAGAAAGCAGTCAGCCAAATCGTGATATGTGGAAGGGAAATATAAAACGATAAAAACATAATTTCCATTTGATGTGAATAGCAAGAGGACACTACTAAGAATAGTAGGCAGCATTTCAGGAAAGTCCACTCACTAATGACAGCCTTCTGAGAATAACTAGACTTTTAAGTATCGTAACAAATTTCATCCTGGTTACATGAAGGGACATCGATGTCAGCTCAGTCTGTATTTATTGTAGTTCATATATTGGAGTTGGTTTGTTTGTTTTAAATGCCACCTTTCATTTCTGCATGGTAAGACACTGCAGTCACAGAATAGCTAAGACAGCGTAGTCTTAAGTACAAACACATAAGCAAGCACAAACTAGGCTTGCATTTCTGAGCTTGATGATTTTGTATGGCATTGTTTTATGCTTTCAGCAATGAAAAAGTCAACATGGTTACAACAATGACAATTTAATAAAGGACATTAACAGATGACAATCTAGGCATTTTCATCTAGTTTCTTTTGCATCATTCAGTTCAGCTAGAAAATGCTTTCTCGTGATTTTTTTTTTTAAAATTATCATTTGTGCAGAACAACTGAACTCTGGATAATGGATTTCAAACACATTTTTAATACTACATTATTGCCCACTTCTTAAAATAGCTCTCAGAGACACTTTTGCCCTCCTCTGCCCTCAGTGAAAGTCCAGTCCTTCCTCCTTCTCAAATTAAACTGGACTAACGGTAGGAGGAAGAAAATGGTGGCTCTTCCAAGCTCCAACAGCTAGCTGAGGGTTGAACACTTAGGAAGCTAGATTTAAACACAAGTAATTTTCTCAGTCATGCTAGTGCCAGTTACGAGTTTAAAATGTAGATCCCTTAGAAATGGCATTAAGAAGCACCTAAAATAGGTTTGTACCTCAAAGCATGGCTCCCAGCGTCCTAGCATCCACTTGAAAAAAAGAAATAGTTGCAACAAAAATCAAACTTGAAAACAGAAAACCACAGTGATGTTACCTTGAGCCTGCAAACAGGCTCCAGCAAGGGAGAAACAACCATCTTATGAAGGTATAAAATAAACCACCTTCATGTTTGTTACCCAGGTATGTACAGCACCTGCTGTGCTCTGGGCACTAAGAAAAATGGAAAATTGCCTTTCCAAGAACTCAATCTCCCAAAACTGCAAATTCACTTCTAGGGTTTTTTTGACTCAACAGGAAAAGGAAAGGGGTGTTTGCCAAAAAAAGTTTCACCAGTATAATTATACTATCCTGTCCCAGATGATGATGCAAAACTAAGAATGTCTACACTGTAGAAGTTATACTGATATAAAGATATTGGGTCAACAGCACCTTTTGACCTGCACCAGTACAAGACTTTCCGATACAGAAAAGTTTTGTGCATTGAAAGTGCAGAAAGCTCCAGATTCATCACTGTAGATTCACTAATACAAAGAAGCATATTTATTAGCCTCCATTCTCGACACAAAGTGGACAACATAGTTCTATGTCTCAATCAGGAATATAAGGAGGAGCTAGCCAACCATGAACAGAAAGTGAGGCTGAAGTTTCATAGTCTTTTCTAGTTATCATTCTACTGGCAGTTAGTCCTCCTTACCTGTAAATTTTCTTTATGTAGGTGTTTTGGTTTTGTACTTAGAGTGAGGCATATGGAGGCAAGCTAATGATAACACTAAATCTGCTACATACACACGGATGTACAAAGCTACCCTCAGATTTCCAAGTAAAAGGAGATTATGTTCAAATAAGTTATTAATAAAAAAAAAAATCGTTGATTGCAGATTAAACATCATATGTTCCCAACAAGCAAAATCTTGTACCTGGTTTAATGCTTTGCTGTCTTGCTGCTGCTCGCTCCATACTGTCCTTTACGCAGTAGTATAATTCCCGGCACTAACATATAAAAGAAGAGTAATACAATGTTATTTTTGCAAATTACTAAGGGAAAAAACCAGCAAAATTCTAAGATTCTACAAAAATAGCAAACTCCATGTGGTGCATAATGACAAAAAGCCTACAAAAGTTCAACCACATCTATTTCCTAGATAGTGTTTGCATTTATTTTTCAAGTTGACAGAGAAACGATTTCATATCATTTTATAGCACAAGCTATTGAAGAGTTCATGGCTTGGCACATGCTCATGAGCAATCTAACCAAGCTTACTCAAGCTTCCTAGCGTAGAAAAAGCCTCAAAACAATTATCACAATCCCTCCCTTTCTTTCCGCTTCCAGCAATCAATGTTACTAGTCATACTCATATGATCTATCTTTTTGTTATTCATATCAATTTCCTTACACCATTTCTTCTATTCATCTTCTCCAGCTCCCCCCTCTAGTATCAAATAATAGTTAAGCCATAATCTCAGAGTAAAATTTAAGAAAATTTTCTATCTGAATCCCAAGATACATGCAATTAATTTTCTAAGTAATTTCTGTAGCACACTGCTTTTGTCCTCCCTCCCTTTGTATTCACACCTGCATTATGATGATCTGGTCTATGTAAAATGAGTTTTTTGAAGCAGAAATCAAATCCCTTTATATATCTCAAAGATAATAACCTTTCATTACATTATGTGCATTTACAAATCTTTACCTCTTGTTTATTGGTCTTTGTGTAGGAGTTACTAGAGTTCTAAGAGTTACTGGAGTTTTCTAGTAGGTTTAAGCTTTTTCTTTGTATTTGCAATTAATCATATGGAGAAGAAAAGGGCTTTCATATTAGTGGATAATGTAGGCATATATTAAATAAAAATCAAACATGGGCCCACGGAGAAAAGTTTTTATCTATTTTGTCAGTTTGGGTTTGCCATTAAAAATGACACAATTAACTCAATTACTAAGACATAGTTTTATTTAGCTTTTTCCCCACAAATCTATCCCAATGTTTTTACTACCTTTATAAGCCTGCAAGCTCATGCAATACTTAGTAATAGTCATGCTTTCCTTCTTCTTACCAAAAAAACCCAAGTAAAAGATACACATGTAATTTCTTTGGGTAAATGACAAGGCATAATGCCAGCTTCAGATGTCAGTGCTGTTAAACAGCTATTGCAGTTCAGTAACCAGTGCTGAAGAGAGAATGCTATTTTTTGATTAAACGTGTAACATGACATACCAAGGATTTGTTTGTTCTATGCAGTTTTCCCTCAGTATTGTGTGTATTAAACAAGATGCGTACCTTCTTTGTGTAGAACTTGTTCAGTTGTGTCTCCTGCCCATTCCTTCGCCACAAGCACAGCACTTTTGTTTTGGGACAGTAAGTCATGTTGATGAGTTTCTCATACCACCAACGTTCATACACAGTTCCAATGTTGCTTCTCAGCACAATGCAATCATCACATACCTGGGAGCACAAAATATTACATAAGATTTCTAATATTACTTACTGAATGCTACCAGTTGCATTAATATTACTCTTGTCTCTACCTCCATGAAGAATATGTCTCCTGTTGTGTCTGTCCCAGCATGTACTACAAAAGTCTGCTTCTTGATGTGACGGCTGCCGCTGGGTCTCACAGGGAGTTCCCGTCCATTCTAGAGGGGGGAAAAAAAAAAAGCAATCATTAATGAACTTTGAAACAAATTTCTCCTGATCTATTGAAAAAAGTCCATTAGGTGACACTAGAAACATCTTCAACAAATGAAGGAAAAAGAAGTATTTTTAACACAGCTGACTGGAGGTAATTTTGGAGAAAGCCTTAAGCAAGATACTCTTGTAAGTTTAGTTTCAACAAGTGTGACTATGAGTTATCATAGCAAACAACAACATTCACGTTGGTACTGTACTCAGCATGGGATAGCGAGGTAACATTTACATTGCAGTAAATCGGTCTGCTTTTTCCCAATTAATTGTAAGATAATTTTGTATTCTTTCTGTGCATAAAACTAAGTTCCAAATGTAAAAACGCTTTGAAATATTAGCTTTCAAAGTGCCTAACTTGCATCCACCGTGGTGATGGTTGTGTTAAAGGCTGGCTAGTTTTATTAACTTAAGTGTTAACCTATATTCTTAATGAGCATTACAGGATGTAAGGTTTATTCTGCATGGCAGGTGATAGTGGAAACATTTTTGTATAGAAACTGATTGCTGTAAGTCTTGTAATGACATAGAAACCAGTGGAAAACTAAATACTTGTTACAGTCATAGTAAGAATAAAGGTTCCTGCCCACAAAAGTGATATTAAGAAAACATTAGGGTTGCATAGAACTGTGGTACTGAAATGTCATGTTTATACATATTTGTATTGCAGTTCTAATTATAATATTATGCAGTTATCAAACAGGGTCATACAATCACAGTCTTTATTCTATACATGTGAAGGCAGTATTTAACAATTAAATTTAATTATTTTTAATATTTTTAAATTAATGTTGCAGAGCATTTATAGAAGAATTTTCAGATTTTTTTTCCTCCACTGTAGCTCCCACAGGTACATCACTCATCACTGTTTTACTTACTAGATTGGCAAGCTTGTCTAGAATATCATTTATTTGCTGGCTGTGCACCAGTCCAATATGCGATTTTCCCATCAGACGACGCACCTTTTTCCTAATATCATTCTTGTTCACCTAGAAAGCAGATATAAAGACAGTTACTCTTCTCTATTCACAGGCAGCAGCTCCTATCTCCCCAAATCAACATAACTTGGTTTCCATTACTACGATAAGCAAAACAACTTATCTCCAGCTCAGTCATGTTAGGGCCTTTTCAGCCCAGCAGTACAAGCAGAAGTTGCACGTACACCACTTTTCCCAGGTACTGGGCAAGCGATACTGTGCGCAACAGATTTTCTGCCTACTCTTGCACAACAAAGCAGCAATTCCACTACCCTCCACTTCCACCTACTGACATCAAAAGCATCAGTTCCCCATGTTGCCACTTAGATGATGGGTCTCATGTGCCAGGCTAGCTTCTCCACCTTTTCCTCTGCAAAGAGTTGGTTTAGTCAACTGTGGCGCCCTCAACACAAGAAATATTAAAATAAAGGCATCATATCTTTCAGAATTCTCACTCTTTCATGATCTGTTTCCTGGTCACTAGGCCAGGGCTCTAACAAACATTTCCAGATAGTCCTCAAACAGCAGCAGATTCCTCCTGAAAATTAACTACAGGGAAGCTCAGAAGCAAAGCAAATCATTTCTGCCCCAGGTGCCATTTCAAAAGGCTGTTATGAATGCCAGCCATCGATACTAAAGGCTTCAAGACAGTACACTCATGCTTAAGCACTGACTTCAAGCTAGATCGGACATTCTTTTTAATGATATTGCGATTATAACCTTAGTGCTATGAAGCATACAAAACAAACTCAACCTGCTTCCTTCCTTTGGCAAAAATTCTTTGCACTTGAAAGAAAGCAAGACTTTTTTTAGGTAAGAACTACTAACCTCTGCTTTCCCAAAACAAGAAAATAAATTAAAATACCAAGGTGTTGGGTTAGGAGGATTATGCTTCCCTTGACAGCTCAGAATAATTCACCTCTCTAGTAACAGAAGGCCTTCCAACTTTGCAGTTTCTACTAGAAAGCTGCCCTAAGATGAGATACCTTGGTACATTCTTTAGTCTCTTACAGTCTTCGCTCTAACTGCTTGAAAAAATCCTATATACAAATAATATATACCAAATTCTAGATCCACTACCTTTTATCCCAAAACTGATAATCAGGGGGGAATAAAAAGCAACCACAACAAAAGAAAACCCAATACCATGCAACCCCTGTTTTGCCCAGTTCTTCATCCCATCCTCACTCTCGAGCATCTCTGAAGATGCACTGAAAGAAACAATCGTTTTATCACAACTCTCAGATCCCCTGTATTCCCTTTGCATCTGTAACCCATTGGCCCAGAGTGATATCATTTCCCCCGAAAACTGTTTTCTTGGGGATCTGATTATTTTCACCACACCAAAAGACACTCTTCCCCTCTGGGACTAACTCTGTCAACATCTGTCATGAGAGAGCCTTTTGGAACCAATATTATTTCTCCTCTTTTGCATCCTGTGATGAGAGTAACTGCACTGGTTATTATTACTTCAAGTACTGCAGCAATGAATGTCCTAATGATCAAATCCCACAGTGGTCTTCTGAAATAAACTCATTCCAAATATACTCAAATCCCATCTTAAAACTCAACTTCAGTTTCCATTTATGTCAGGAAAAATCATTACCTTCTTTCTCTCTCACCAGTTCCCCGGCCCTCATCCTCCCCACCCCCCAAAAAAAAAACCCGACAAAAAATTACATACAACAACTTCTTCCACTGGTTGGGTATCAGACATTCTTTATGGAGTGATGTCTCACCTCATCATTTAAACAGTGAAAGTTATCAAACTATCACCTATTCTTACTGTCAAGCTGTTGCACTGGACAGCACAGTGCATCAAATCTGTTACAGGTAAAACCATGCACCTAAGCTGGTTCTAAACATGACAAAAATTTTAGAAGACAGATTTTCCAGTGACTTTGAGGGAGGATTTGGATTATCTAAGAAATTATTCAGACTAAAAGAACGATATTGCTAGTAGCCACCTACAGCATTAAGGTGCATACAGACAGCACATTGAATGAGCAAAAAGGTTGCTTACTAGTAACGGCAAATTTCATGTGAAGTTATTGAAATGCATAATCACAATCTGCCCACATTCGGAATTTGCAGCTGTGAGGAAATCAGATTAGAAGATGCTCTCTACTTAATTTATAACCCATACTCTTAAAAATAAGAATATCCTCTAAAGTTATTAGTAGAAATAGTAAATTTCTATTATTTTAAGTGGCAATGTATATGCATACCCATGGCACACAGACCTGTGTAAACTCAGACAACAATCTCAAAGAATCTCCAGGTACTGAAGCATTTTTTTTAATTAGGAGACATTTTATAACATTCTTTTATACTTCAGTATTCTGAGCTCTGTGAACAGAGAAGTATGGTTTCAAGACAACACCAAAACAATATACTGCTTAAATCTGAGCAGTCATCTATTAAAAAGAGAAAGAAAAAAAGTCACCTTTATCATAAGCATATAAGCAATCATATTATGCAGCAGTGTAGCCAACAAGCGGTCCTCATCATCCTCCAAACGCTTTCGATCATGTTCTCCCAGGGACAGATACCTGCAAGAAGAGCTAGATCTGAAGCAGATTCACAGGCATTCTTCATCCCATTCACTAAAGCACTGGTAAAGGACAGATCACTATTTGTAAAGTGTATGGCAAATAAAACCTCCAAAACCACTAAGCCAAATGGGCATTTTCCAGTAAAACACTGCGATCACTATTAAACATTTCCATTGGGAAAGTTCTCAGTGGTCCACTGGGCTTATCCATTTCCTCTTTTCTGCAGTTGCAGCTCCATGACAATTACAACTGCCCAAAGAGGAACATAAACTTGGTGTAAGAGCTACCCGCCTTTAGAGCTTAAAAGTAGCTGCAAGGCAGAAGTGAACTGATGAAGGAAGCGCCCAGGCACTCCCTTTGTCCAGGTAGTTTGTGGAAAAGGAAACAGTTTTCAAACTAGCACCCCCCAAACTAGTTCTTATTTTGGCTACCAGATCCAACATTACATGATGGCACAGGTGTAGGTGGTACAGCTGCAGGTGGTATACAGAGCAGAGAATGATCAGATATTAACAGAGCTGAGGGAAAAAAAAAAACCAAACTGGCAAGCAGGTAGTGAAGACTGATATCTTAGAAGTAGTCTAGCTTTAAGCAACCACGCAGATATTTCTAGAGTGGCTCCCTGCTGGTTTTTTTGTTTGTTTCTTTTAACTACAAACTGTAGTAAAGTAAAAACACCTGTAAGTGACTTTGCATTTTGAGAAGGCTCAAAATGCAGTTTCTGAAAACATTTATTTTTTTCAACACACTGATATCTTCCTTTATTCCAGAATATAGTTGTCTTGCCACTGAAATCTCTTGCTTTGCTACTAATCTAGTCTATTCCATCTATTCATACTGTGATTATGCTTACAATACCCATTTCTCTAGAAATACTACCTCTCCACAACAGTTAAAAAAATGTACGTCACAACTGAAGATAATATCTCAGTATCAGGAGATACTGGCCAGCACAGAGACAAAAAGGCTCATTTGGGAACAATCAGGTATAGTAACAAGGTTTACAAAGTGACAATAGCATGCTCAGCAGAATTAAAATAATTTGGTTTTTTTTTTTACTCTTTCAGCCCCAGGTGAAGCAATAAGGAGGAAAGAGGTGTACTAAAAAACTTTACCTGTCAATCATCTCCTGAGGTCCCTGGTCCATCCCCATTCCTTCTCTCTCTAACATCACAGCATCCAAAAAAGCATCTTCCCAGAACTGCATCTGGTCCCACAAAGTTGAACGCTCTTTGCCTATGCAATGTATACAAAATTGAGCATTTATTCCATTTACTCCTGTCAAATACTTCAAGATTAATTCCTGTTCCTTCCCACTCCTTGAAAATACCATAAGCCAACACACAATTAATCCATATTTAAAAAAAAAAAGGTTACTTTTAAACCACAAGCAATATTGCAACCAAAGAAAAGTGTAGAAGAGAAGACAAGACATATCTCTCATTCTAATTCACAGCATCTTTTCAAACCTTTACACAAAAGTGCCTCTCATCTCTATTCTTTAAGGAGTCTATCTTCTTCCATGTACTGTTACCATTGCCAAAAAGAGAGAGGAGTATCTCACACAAACACAGATAATGGCAAACACACAGAGAAGTGGAAAGATAAGATTATTACTCATAGAGAAGGTTTCCATTGCAGCATCCTCTAGCTGGTCCCAGACAGATCCTTTATCCCTACCTGCACCATTCCAAGCAGGTAGGAACGATAAATGGAAAGGATGAAAAACACAGGAAGAGAGAGCTCTTGATTAACAGCAAGTCCAGATGAAATACATTTCAAAAAAGCCAATATACTCCTAATTCAAGGATACACTTGAAGGCCATTAGTATTCTGAGTTTAGTAGCCCTTTGTTCAATGACTTAAGCTGAGGATCTTTTTTCAAGATCAGTGATACATTTTAGCCTTCCATGCATAGCTAAGTAAGTTCCTTCTCCCCTTTTTCCAACAGTTTAAAGCATTCATACTTACGAACAGCAAGAGACTTGGAAAAACTATATTTTATGCAAACAATACCACTCACACCATCTCCTCTTACTCTTATTCAATCTCCCCAGCAAATTTTTGGCTTTACTCTGAATGGCCTGATGCGCCCTCCTACTCCACCAGTACAGACAGCAGTAAATGGTTAAAAACAGTCTCTGGGAATGTAAAAATTCCAGTCTGCCACAGACATGACTCCACCTGAACTTCAGTCTAAAAGATCCCCTCCCTGCAAAAAAAATAGTTTACCCAAAAGTCCTTCATAGAGATAGACACGTTGGTTCCCATCCTCTGGGCCTCTCCCTGGAGCACTGCCTTTGCTATCCTTCACACTCTGCTTCAGATTGTGAGACTTCGCCTGAAAGCAATACAAGAGGTGTCAGACAATTTAACTCTGCTCCCTGCAGGGCTGTTTCTTGCAGTCCACTCTTGTGCTTAACAGATGCAGTTTGCAAGCTGTATTTCAGAGACACTTCTCCCACAAATATTCACAAAACAAATAAATTACTCTGTTCAAAGAGCAAGGTAATATACGTTAAAGTCCAGAGTCAGACAAAAGAAAAACAGAGACAGACAAATCAAAACACAGAGGAAGCAAAATGCTTCCCTGAAGGAAAACAGACAAAACAAAACATGCAAATCCCAGACTAAAGGAAAGAACAGTTCAACCTCTTCTGTCATCACCCATATTTCATGCTTATGCAGTAAGTTTGCCCAAATTCTGATAGTAAATCTTTCCTACTTGTTTAGGAAATAGCTGAATAGCACTGTCATTGCACAGACTGTGAAGAACAGAGGAAGAAATATGCAGCCTTCTCAGGACTACACAGAAAATTAATATTCACAAGCAGAATAGGATTACCTGAGCTCTATCTCATATTCAGACTACAGGTTTTTCTTTCATTTACCATTCATAAAGGTATGACATTAAGCAAATAATTAAAAATCATTGGTTGGAAGAACTCTGTGCTGGGACTATCAGCCAGCAGGAACTGTAATAATAAAGCTGGCCCATCTATTTCTCTACCACCAGGTAAACTATGGTGCGATACTTGACACTCATCATACATCATGTAGACCGATCATCTGTGTTCTAAACATGTTGCAAGGGTTCTTAAAATTCCACTTAGTTTCATTAATTAAGTAGAAAGCCACAGAAAACTAAGTGTTAAAAAAAAAAAAAAAAGGAGTCCAACTTTAGTAACTGAGAAGACGCCCTCCTGCAGCTAAATAAGCAGACATGGTTACATCATTTTCATGCTTTTAGAGTAAGTCTGCAATGAAGCACAATGATTTCGTTTGTTGGTTAAAATCCTTTTACAATCTTATCAGGTTTATAAAATAATGAACACAGTGAAACTACTCTTAAGGCATTGCAAGTTGTTTTCATACAGCTTAATTTAGCCAAATGGAGTATAAAATTATTTTCTTGCTAAGATGTATATTAGAGGTTATACCAAATAATCAAGGACTTTAAAATACAAAATGAACAAGAAGTGCTCTCAGATCATTTGAATTTTACTGCATACAGACCTTCCAACTAGGAAAGTATATTTAAAAGTTATGATTACACTTCAAATAGGAATAAAGTAATGTGTTAAAGAAACAGAACAGCTGCTAAACCTACAATGGGTCATCCCTTTCCTGTGTCAAACAGTGGCTCCTAAGAAACAGGGGAAACCATTCCTCCTACTTAGGTAAGGTTGAACAATGCCCATCAATGTTGTTTTGCTTCTGAAGTGCAGTTAAATGTCCATTTGGTTGAGAGAAATACTGAATGAGGGGGTATTAAATCTTGCTAGAGCCTGTAACATGGTACAAGATGTGAATCTATTGTTCCCAAAGAACCATGTATTGCACAGGAAATGAAGAAAGGTACATGGATCCATACAAAATTACATCTTTAATATTTTAATATTGTAAGTCATTGCTGATTAACCCTTAGAGCAGAATCAGAGATCCTCTTCCACACATGCACACACATTGACATGATTACTGTACAAGATTTAATTTAAAAAAAAAAAAAAAAGGAAGTCTGCAATGCCCTTACAAAGATAGAGCTTGTAGCAGAGTTTGTCTCAATTTCACTGTCTGACACAGTGCCTCTGGATCCTGTCAAATTGCCACCATTTTCCACACTTGGACCATCACCAGCATTGCTACTCAAGTCACTGTCTGCTCCTAATGTCTCTCCGGAACTGTTACTAACCTGTGGAGAAAAATAAAGCAGTTACCTTCAACAGTGAAAGACACCGCAGAGAGAAAAGTTGTAAAATGTTTCTTCTTAAGGCACAAAATAAGAAGCAGTACAACTGAAGGACACTTTTGCCATTTCTCCTTCAGTAACATTATCTTTTCATCTGCAGAAAAAGATGAAGAGAGACTCAAAAAGCCCTTCAGAAAAATCACAAAACTGTTTAGGTTGGAAGGGATCCGTTAAGATCACCTATAAATGAGCCCCCTTGCTCAAGCAGGGTCAGCTAGAGTACACTGCTGAGCACCATGTCCAGTCAGTTTTTTAAAGTCTCCACAGATGGAGAATCCACAAACCCTCTGGGCAAATCGCTCCAGTGTTTGACCACCCTCAAACTGAAAAAAAGTGTTTTCTTGTGTTCAGATGGAATTTTCTGTGCTTTAATTTTTTGTGTTGACTGCCTCCTGTCCTGCTCAGTGGACTACTGAGAAGAGTCTGGCTCCCTTGCCTTCATCCCCTCCCATCAGGTATTTATAGCCATAGAAGATATAAGATACGCCCTGAGCCTTCTCTTCTCCAGGCTGAAGAGTCCTATCTCTCTCAGTCTCTCCTCTCATGAAAGATGCTCCAGTCCCT
>NW_026561383.1:0-68823 GCF_028858705.1 Grus americana | reverse complement strand
CACAACTAGAGGGAAGCTAACTGCATGATTTTGATACCAAATACAAACACCCCTTTCTGTCCACTTTTACAGGATGAAGGCATGTAATTAATTTGCAGATCTCACTATTCTCTGCATACAGAAAGACATGGTCAGGCACACTCGGGCAAAGAAGTCAGAAGTCGCCATACCCCTCTTTCCCATACTCCAAAAACCTAAATTCCTCTCATAGTGCCCTTGGTAGTTGGAATTTTGCAGAAGTCCGGAATATAACACCACAGGGCTTGCATTTTGCTTAGGGAAATCCAGGTTGCATCCCAACTGAGCTGAGGGTGAAAGGGTGAAATAGTGCTGCTTCCTTGCCTGTGCATCCAGGTTTCTTTTCCATGGGCTTCAGGATATGCTTCATCCCTATATGAAATGTTCACCTGGTTCATTCCGTGGGAAAATGAGCTTTTTTCAGTATGGATATAGCACCTGTCTTAGGCCACTAAAATAAAGTATTAGTGAGGAAGTAGTAAGGGTGTCAGAGGTAAGCCTTTAGGTTTCAGTGGTAATCTGGGCACAGGGTTCAAAGGTAAGGATGACCAAATACCTGTGAGCTTCATCATTGGGGGAGGCAATGATTTTGGAGCCATTTGGAACAAAAGGTCTAGTCTAGGTAGTTGGTCATTAACTGTTAATATGAGATCTTACAAAAACATCTTTCTATTTGTCTCGAGTTTAACCCAAAATCAGATTTTGGGGTTATTTTTTTTCTCTTTTGAGGTTCTGGCTTCAATTCTTCTCTAGCAGAGCAAGTCCCACTCAAGTCTCTCAGATCACTTCACAAGCACTTTACGACAGCCATTTTCAGGAGATAATGTAATTCTTGTTCTCATCTGAGAGTCTAGAGAACTGAGATAGAGTTCAAATGACCTATCCAAAATATACAGTAAATTAGCATAAGAAATGAGACAGGGAAACAAATTATTTGCTCCAGTCACAGGATAAATTGCCTTTCCCTAACTCACTGCAACTGCTAAGAAATTCATGGGCCATTCCTCTTGCAATAACTTGAAAAGGGCAGACATGCTTTTTATGCTTCTTTCTGATGTAAGTGGTATTAAATATGCATTGTTGCTCAGTTACCTTAAATAACTGAGCATAAATTCATCATCTTCCACTTGAAATTCTGTTCCCAAATGTAGCAGCTGAATATTCTTTTTTTTCTTTCTTTTTGAAGGGGTTGGATTTTTTTTTTGCTTTTGTTTTTAGAGAAGAATCTTGTTAGCATTCCTTAGAAACTCATTAAAATGCTTCCCTTTTGGCTCATTCTCCTAATTTATTAATACCACAAATAACTTTTCTTTGGTGACCCACTTTCATAGGTATCTGAACATCTAGCAAAATTGTAAGTCATCAGGAACACAGTGTAGACTAATAAATAGCATCTCCAGACAGAGGAAAATCAAGACACTTCTTCCTTTGCCACACAGAATTCTACACACAACACATACAGAAAATATTGCTCTATTCCACAGCTTACTTGGCACCTTTAGTCTAAAAGAAAGCACTTTATTGATTGCGTGAGTACTTTAAAGGTCAGAATTCAGGATTGCATCTATTCTCCTGGCTGAATTCAATTTTTACCTTACATTCACGGTGAAGAAACTGCTCGTTGCATAAATATAAATTGAAATATTGTTTTGTGTGAGTGTTCAAACAAATAGACTTTCTCTTACAGCTCCCAGGGCAACCTCCCAAGTCTACACTGTTATCAAAACCATTAGGGTTTGACTAATATATTGGTTTTTATTGAACTATCATACCTGCTTTGTGATAAGTATAGATTTGCTTAGAAAAAGAAGATAGTGATTTAATGAGTATGATGGTCAACAGGCCACTGGAAGTGGTAGGCTTTACAGACTCTAAGTGTAGAGGCTAGGTAGTGTAGAAGAATACACTTATTTTCACACTCACTTATTTCAAAAGGTAGAGAGGTTACTTTTTGTGAACTGAAGCTGTACAGACAGACTTATCACAAGGGGCGATTAATCACCTTTTGTCCTGCAGACGCTCAAACACTGTCCATGGGTTAAGGGCAGTCTGCCCAGAGAGTGCAGTCTGTGGTTGTCCCAGCCCAAGGATACTCAGCATTGCCGCCTTCTCTCTGAATTCTGCTGGATAGCGACCCCTAACAGGAGAGCATAAGGCTTATTCAGTGACTTCTGATGAAGCTTTGTTTTCCTTTTCAGTAAGTGTGGACGTCTGTGTAAGTGTGAGAACATCATGGTGGCGTTTAAAGGAGTCTGGACTCAGCCCTTCTGGAAAGCCGTTTCGGCAGAATTTTTGGCCATGCTCATTTTTGTCCTCCTTAGCCTCGGCTCCACGATCAACTGGGGTGGAGCAGAGAAGCCCCTGCCTGTAGACATGGTCCTTATCTCCCTCTGCTTTGGACTCAGCATTGCAACCATGGTGCAGTGCTTTGGGCACATCAGCGGAGGCCACATTAATCCTGCTGTGACCGTGGCAATGGTCTGCACGAGGAAGATCAGCCTCGCCAAGTCAGTCTTCTACATTCTTGCCCAGTGCCTGGGAGCCATCGTGGGCGCAGGCATCCTTTACCTCGTCACACCACCAAGCGTGGTGGGAGGCCTGGGAGTCACTGCGGTAATCACTTCTCCTCCGGCTCTTGAACTAGACTAGCTTAGAGCCTGAGAAAATATAATCAGTGTCACGCAGAATAAGGAGAGCTCAAGTAGAGATTTTAAGAGCTTGCTGGTTTATTTACAACATCTAGACAGGGCTTAAAGCTCTCCTTATGATGGGTTTATGCAATGTAATATCTATAGCTGTTCTTTTTATAGAAGTTCTCTTTCCTAGAACTTCTCCAAATCTGATGACAGCAGGTAATGTTAATTTGCATACAAAATTTAAATAATATATGCGTGAAATGCCATTTTTATATGGGCTGGGGAGGGGGAAATTAATTCTATACCATTATGATGGGGATTGAAAAAACATCAATTTAAAATGACATACTTTTGAAACAGATTGTGGCTTAGATTTCAGCTTTGTTCTAAACTAATAAGGAATGCCATCAGTTAGCCCTGTTGCAGGACTTATTAAAAATGCACTTGAGCCGCACACTGCTTAATTTTTAATTGAAATTTAAATTAATTAAGTCAGGGCTAATTAATGAATTTATAATTGAATAGTAAATTACAGTGATCCCAAGAAAAAAAAATGGTGAAGGGGAAGTGCAGCATTTGCAAATCCCTGTGTAAAAATAAACTATACTTCTGCAGTCTAACTTTGAAGTTCTTGTTGGATGTTACTTTTAAGCCTTCTGTTCTCAGTCCAGCAGTAGTTTTCCATGGCTCTCAAAAAAAAATTTTTTTTGAAAAAAGGGGAGAGGGAAAGTGTTGGGGGAACCCATATCTCTAAATTTCATTGTTATCTTTCACTGTGTACCATTTAGAAATACCTTTCATTGAAATACAATTAATGTATGTGGTGGCTTTCTGATTTATGAAATCACCTTTGTTTCATCTCCGGTGTTTCTTTCCCTTCTTCCAGGTACACAGGGATCTTTCCGCTGGCCATGGACTCCTGGTGGAGTTGATAATTACATTCCAGCTGGTTTTTACTATTTTTGCCAGCTGTGATTCAAAACGAAGTGATGTCACTGGTTCAGTAGCTTTAGCAATTGGATTTTCTGTTGCAATTGGACATTTATTTGCTGTAAGTTAATGGCTACTCTTTAAAAAATAAGCCCCTTTTGTCCCTTTATGACTATTTCAGAAGTAAATGGAAAGTTCTGTGACCTTTATAGCTGCTGTAGCTATATAGCTGCTATATTCTTCATGGATCCACACCAAAACCCTTTGGAGTAGGAGGAGGGTCCCCTTGGACAGGGTGTTGCATCAGAGGTTTTGTTAATTTTGCGGTAAGACTTGGGAGAGTGACAATACTTGCTGTCAAGATCAGAAGCCATGCAAAAACAGGGTGTCCCCATAGTACAAGGACCAGCAGAAATGGAACCTTCAAGATTTAATAACAGGTAGCATTTTGTGTCTGTTTTAGATCAATTACACCGGTGCCAGTATGAACCCTGCTCGATCATTTGGACCTGCTGTCATCATGGGGAGATGGGAGAACCAATGGGTAACTCTGCTTTCATGCTTCCTTCACCGTAGTGACAAACAGCTATCAGGGTTTTTCATACATCATTTGCTGTTAGTTATCTATCCCAGTACGACCCATAGAGACCATCACTGAGGAAGGCAGGCACTGACCTGCCACAAACTTAGGTACAGTTATGCTCCTCACCTAGGACTGCGGTGCAGTATGCAGCACATTGGAATAGCGTCTTGCTATTTGGGGGCCGTTTTGTGGAGGTAGTAGCTGGGGTAGAAAGGAAATCATACAAAAAGGTAAAAATAAAAAAGCAATCCAGTGAGACCGAAAGAAGAATTGAACTGCTAGAAAGAAAAATCCTCCAAGGCAGATTCCAAACCCCCCAGTCACGCTGGTGAGAAGTTATGGAAGTAATTCTGTCGGCTTCACGTTTCACCTGGTTCTGCGGCAAACTGGGGCAGACGTATAAAATGAGAGCAGAGACCCTCTGTGATCTGGTTCCCTGGGGAGAACCTGCCTCCGCAAATGCCCGCAGTGAGAGATGAAGGGGTTGCAGTCTGGTCTTTGCAGACCAGACCAGATGTTACCTGCTTCAATTTGAAAGCGTCGGCTTAACTAGGAGTGTTTGCGCAGGAAACAATTTGATAAACGGATTGTGAATGATGCAGTCATTTTCCATAGCATCCCACTATTAAACTTATTAAAAACCAATTTGCATTTTATAAAGGAGAGATGGATTGCAGCTCAGCCTCACCTAATTAAAGACAGGGAAAGCACTTCTAGGGACAGTTTCAATGCTAACTGTAAGAGCTGCATATTGAGTGTATATAGGGATTTTCTTGATTTTTAAAGTATGAAGCCCACATTGCTCCCACTGCAGCTAATACCAGAAATGGCATTGTCTTCAGGCCCTAAGGCTCCAATTCTGCAAACACGATACCATGTGTAACTTTGTTCCCAAGAGTTACCCTATTGAGGCAGATTTACCCAGTTACCAGAGAATGGCTTGTTCATACGAAAAACTGCTGTAGTTTTTCACAAGATTAATTTTCCATACTCTGAGGGAGCCTGTAATTTATAACTAAAGCGGTAAACAATAAACGAATGTACCATGGAGAAACTTGTAGGAAAAGCCTAGCTACGGTCCTGGTCACTTGGAAGGATGGTGTCTTCTCCAGTGCAGTGACATTGGCATGCCATTGACAGAAGCCCGTGGGCTTCTGCACCTACTAATGTTACACAACTGCTGCCTGTCATGCTGAAATAGATAGGTACCCTACAAAGTTGTGTCTGTCAGTTGTATTTGCTTGCCCAAATTAGATAATCAGGTAGCTGCTTGTTGGTTTCTGCAGGATCAGAAGACAGATTTGGATTATTTTGGAAATGGGAGTCTGAAACAGTGAAGTAGAACTGTTCGTGTGTATGCTAGGAAAGGTTTTGTTTCCTTAAAAGTTTGTTGTCACCTTGGGTGAAAATGAGAAATCAGTTTTCTGCGTTATTGTTTATTTTGTGTGTCATCTTGCAGACACTCCATATGTGTTGTTTACAGCTGACAGTAAGTGATGAAAATTTAGAGGAGGGCTCTTGGAAAGAAATGGCTCAATAAAACTTGATAAAACTGTTTCTCTTCAAAGATGTGGGCCTGCTTCTCAGTCATCGTACCCCTGCTAGTTTAAAAGCAAAGCTATGACAGAGCAGCTGTACGTTGTATGTGACTACAGAGCTGTATTTGACAAGTCATACATGACTCCGACAGGATCTGTGGCCTTTTTTGTTTTTTCTCAAGAAGTGTTATAGCTATGGTTGATCTAACTAAGGATGATGAACCACCTGTACTTTTTTGTTATTGGACAAAGTTTAAAAAAGTAAGTTAAATCTCCCATAAAGAAGGGGGGGGGAAAGCTGCTTTCTATTAACAGAAGGTAGGGCAGCCAGAGAGGATGCCTGTGTGGCTGTCCGTGGGAGATGTCCATAGCTTTGCTGCCGCTCAGCTGGTCTGCTTGAGAAGGTTGGTAACCAGACATACAGACTGAAATCTTTTTCAGGCATCGGGAAAGTAGTAACCGTACCTCACTGACATGTCAGTGTAGGTCTCTCTTCTTTGCTCTGTGGGCTCCACTGGCTGGCGACTTCCTAAACGCTGGCACAAGAGGAGTTTTTAGGGAACAGCTGCACCCACGGATGCGAGGTGGTTTTGATGACTGGACTCAAGGTGACTAGGGAGAATTTCTGAAGGGGTTGAAATACATGTGAGAGAGAGAGAGAGACTGGGAGCAGGCAGAAAAGAAAAAAAACCATGATAAAGGACTAATGCCGTTAACCACCTAAGAGACTGCCTTTTGACCAACTTCATACGTGATTTTTTAGAGCAGTCACTTAATTGCTGATCTCCAGGTCACCATCTGTGAAACCTATGGTAGTTACACTTCTCTGCCTAATAAACTGGTATGATGGCAGATTTCATCCCAGTTCATGAAAGCCAGGGAACTATGTGACCACACATTTCTGGAAAGCAGACTTGGTTTGAATGATTGGGCATGGGTATTTCGCAGAAAGTTTTCTGGGTGAAGTCTGTAGTGACATGCTTTTCTCTGAGACCCTGGCGTCTTTATTTGCTCTAGAGCTTAATGCCTGTCTTTTTTCCACCTCTTTTTGCAGGTATATTGGGTGGGACCAATAATAGGAGCAGTCCTTGCTGGTGCTCTTTATGAGTATGTCTATTGCCCAGATGTTGAACTCAAGCGCCGTTTTAAAGATGTCTTCAGTAAGGCTACCCAGCCATCCAAAGGGAAATACATTGAGGTGGATGATAACAGGAGCCACGTAGAGACCGATGACCTGATCCTGAAGCCTGGCATAGTTCATGTGATTGATATCGACAGGGGTGAGGACAAGAAGGGAAGAGATCCATCCAGCGAGGTGTTGTCTTCTGTATGACTAGCAAGAAGCACTGAAAGCAGAGAGCAGCCTGCTAACCTGTCCACAGATATCCTTCCACCTATTAAAGAAACAGATCTCCTCTAAACTGAGCATCTACCATTTCTTAACAGGTATGGTGCGGGCAGATGTGTGGTAGTGGTGTCATCAAACCATATGCCTGCTCAGTTGGAATATTAGGACTTTCCCCATCTATTATTCCAGATTAAGAGTTATTAATACTATTTTCCTTTCCTTCTTTCTGGAAAAATCCCAAAGTCAAAAAAATAGATGGAAGCATTCTTCTTTAATAAATCAGTCAATAATGAGATGAAGATAGAGATGTTTAACATTCAGATTGACAGTTAAGACGTATCAGGAAATGCCTATAGACATGAAGACCTACTTATCAGATTGTTCTTCTGACATTTAATTGGCTGTTGTCAGCTCCGATTAGAACATCTTATCCATTAAGCGTTCTCTGTGAGGTTCAGGGACAGCACCAACAGTATTTAAGAGTTTTATCCACAGTCAAGCAAAAGGATACTGTTTCCACTCATGTACGTCACTACTGCCTTGCAAACTACCTCTGAAAAAGTGATACTTTAATAGATTTTTAAAAAAAAAAAAATCAGCCCATCAAATTTCACTCATGTGATTTGCAGTATAAATATATTACCTTCATCCCTTCCCAGGAGTAAATACGCTGAAATTGAATGTTGAAGTCTACTGTAATAAAGCTGCAAAGCATTTGACTGTACTTCATGCTCCCTCTTGCCATTGTCTATCTGGTGAAACATTCTCCTGGGGTTTGACTATTGACCATTTAGTGTTAGCAGACTCTCAAGGTCATGCAAAGAATATAAAGGCTTTCCTGTTACTTAATAACTCAAATAAGAGATATCTGAAGAAAAGAAGGCATATCTGTTTTCAGTGCACTTGTTCAAATACACATTTCTGTGCTAATTTATGTAAACTAAAGGTTTAAATTACTTACCTGCTTTCTTACAAGATGGTTGGAGATATGGGGGTTTTAATTTATTAGTAATGTAGAGGGTTTTTAACTTTTAACTGTATTGAAACACTGATTGGGAAATATTTTTTTATAACTGATCATAAAAATATGACTGCTTCTGGTTTTTTGTTGTAACAGATACCTAACTATTTGAACAGGATCCATGCTTGTTCCAGTGTTCATATAGTCTTAATTACATCTCCAGCAAAGGTCTCTTTATCTGTTGTTAGGAAAAGATGCAAGCACTTGCAGCATTTTTTAGGGGGAAAGGGACATGAAATATGTTTAGTAATCAGTCTTTCCTTTATAGAAGTACTTTGACAGACATAATCACCCCAGCAGAACATTTCTGTAAAGCTGTTGCTGACTTACTGCTTTTGTTTCTGATCAGTGGCTTTGAGTTTTACAATATGCAGCTGCAGAGCAGTGAGGAGCATGGTATTATTACTGTAATTGTAATTGTATAGTTTTTATTTTGAAATTGAAAAGCTACTCCTGCCTATTTAGCAATAAGAGGGGAAAAAAAGCATTAGTCCTGACTGTGGGCTGTAATAGCCTTGTCTGCTCTTTGACATACTCTACATGCGATCTTTATTACAGGGAATTAGATGTTTCTAATGAGATCATAAACCACTGCTACACTCAAATCTGTGCACTATGATCCAAAGGCAATTCTGCTATCCCAGCTCACAGCACTGCATAGTCCCAGCATGTCCTGCCGTACTCATTTCCCTAGTTTCACACTTTTCTGGTCTTAAACCATGTTAGAGTATCACGCAGGCTTCCTGCGTTGAGCATGAGATTCATGACTCCTCCGTGCATTTGCAGTTGGACCACGATCTCTTCCCTGCACGCCCCCAGGCACAGCATGTGGCATACATGGGCGCAGGACAGGGCTTCCTTGGGTGACCCAGCGACAGCCCCGCTCCCGACGTGTGAGCCCTCTCACCAGACACCGGCCCCATCCCATACCTGCTGCAGCATCACAGAAGCGGCTGCCTGTTGAGTCTCGTAAAATAGCTGGTAATTGTCCTTAGCAGTGCCTCAACACAGCGACAGCATCGCAGTTCAAGGGCATGAGCGTGGTTAGGGACCTGCAAGGGACAATGTCAAATCACAGATAAGAGCTCCTTCCCACCAAAAGGACTAAGTCTCCTGGGGAAGGGCAACACAGGTGTGGTGTTTAGACCCCTCAGATGGATAAATTCCATGATAGTCTCAGTGAGAAAGATCAAAACTTGAGGGGTTTTCTCTGTCTAGACATTTGTTCTGGCTTTTTTTCCCTTTCTTTCCCCCCTTCAAATTCTGTGTTTGTTAAAGGGATGCTTTGATTAAACCTTTTGCATGGCTTAAACAGGTAAAGAAAAGAGTAATACATATAGCACTGGTGGATTTTTAAACAAAGGTTTGCATTTTTGTATTTAAAGACACTCCTTAGAAGCTCTTAATTTGTGAATTTTGCATGGTACTGTGTTATTTAAATAAGAAGCTGTGATTTGTTTAATGCTTAAGGGTCCTTTATACAAACGGCTTGATACATATTTTCCTCAGCCAGCCTGATCCTGCTGCTGAGGTGAGCATAACGCAAGCGTAGCACCACCCTCCTCAGTTAGGAGGATTTTTTTTCTGGAAACAGTCTGTATTAATGAAGTGTGCAAAGACTCAGAACCAGTCCCAGCAGAACTCCTCACTGAAGTATTAGAGATAAGATACTGAGGATCCTGCAAAGATTAGGAGAAAGAAGGAAAGCTAAAATAGAGACCACTAAGACAGTAAAGGATGTTGCCATGCATTGGACGTTAGTAGGAAAGCAAGATATGGTAGGTCTGCTCCTGCTCCTGCAGAATGAGACACATGGATGAGTTTGTCATTGACTACAGTGGAAATAATCCTGAGCTTTTCTGGGCCCTGACGGCTTCTCTCATGAACTTCCCTGTGTTGCTTCCAAAATCAGAGTCCTTTAGCAAGATATTTAATTCTGGAAGGAGGTGCTTTTAACTTGAGGTTTATGACCTACCCTAAAGTAAGTCCTTAGGAGTGGCCTTCATCACAGATGGTTCTGCCCCACCGCAAGAGATCACCATTCATGTAAGGGAACGTCACTCTTCAGCATCCCTTAGGACTCGATTTAGCTTTGACCTGCAGGGATATGTGCTTCTCTAAGTTGTTTTGCAGTGGTATCATCGCTGTACAATAGTCACATTTGGTTAAATAATAGACTAGCATGACCTTTTTATGAATTGGAAATACTTTTGCCTTAGTATGATTTAAAAATACCTACTTTAATGCTGTTTGAGTGAGATTTCTGTTCTAAAGGCCTTCAACTGTAAATTGCACCTCATAACATAACTTGGTGTCTCCTTAAAGTATTTATTGGATGGGGTTGGACATGGTAAATGTCTTTTGTTTATGATGGTGAATGGATATCACAGGAAGTCTGCCGGGCATGTCATCATTCTGGGGTCCTAAAAAAACCATGGATGAGTCTCTCACTCCCCCATGATGGCACGATTGTTTCTAATGCTATATTTGCACTTTAACAAACACATTCAAAATACTTATTGACTGGATTTCAGAAAAGAAAGGATGGAAGCTAAGGGTGGTTACACTGAGGCATACAAATACCTTTTGGGTTGCATGAACTCTGAGGAGTTTATCAGCCAAATTCTAACTACTTTCAAGAAAAAAAAAAAAAAAAGAAACCCTGCAGCATTTGAATTGCCATCATAACCCTTCCTCTGTTGAAGTGTTTGGGAGCTGTATTTTTCATTCATTCAATGGAAGTAGGAGCAAGACTCATCTCATGCAGCGTTTAGCCTTGTCACATGTATTTGCGTATGAGCTTTTAAAAATCTGTTTCATTTCTGATTATTAGTAATTAGTATCTGTTTAGAAAGCTAGATGGCCTTCAGATTTCCACCTTTCTAGTGCTTGGTGGCAGAGCAGTTGCTGCTGTGCTCTGCAACATTTTATCTGCAGTCTGTGTAACATTCAGGAAATTATACTCCATCCAGTATTTTTGATCTAAATAAAATATGTGAGCATTTACATTGTGAACTTTTCTTTCCAAGCTGAGAAATGAAAACACCGTGCACAATTTTTTGTATCTCAAATCAACCTGTGTGTATCTGAGTTTCTCAAGGACTTACTAAATAGACAAGATGCAAATATAGACTGAACTATTTGTTACCCACTTACTTGATCTAAATCATACTGATGCAGTCTCTGTAATTTAGGACAAATGAGGTAAAGCAAACTATGTACATGGATTTTTCCACAAGACTGCTTATTGCTGAAATGCTTAGTCACCATGATATCAGAACTAATGTTATAGGACTTAAAATTTCCATATGTAACATTTGGAATAATCTACTGAAAAATACACTATAAAATAATACATGATTATCTGGTTCCAACTTGTATTCTACTGTATCTCACACTACTGTTGCAAATAAATTATCATCTGTTTAAAAAAAAAAAAAGGCATCATGTGGTCACTGGAAATGTTTAATGATTCTAAAGCTCAGGACTAAGACATAAGGAAAAAATCCCAATCCAGCCAATAAAACATGTCAAAGAGGGAGATGGAAGTATGTGCAACTGATAATGAATGATTTACTGTGAAAAAATATTCATCAGTGAAGAGAAGTGATTGTGAAAGAGGTTTAATATCTTTATAGAAACGAGCTAAACCAATTGGAGGAAAAATTATGCTGGTATATGTACATCACCTATTTTGCCAGATGCTTATAAAACTCATAGGATTAGTGGATCTGAAAAGCGATAGAAATGACACTGACACTGCAGAGTCCTTTGACTAAAGCATGGCTTGTGAGACCAAGCTCCCATGAGGAACTTCAGCAATGGAAATCAGGTCCTGTAGCAATTACATTTCTGGTTGTCTGGCTCCTTGCTTGGAATGCAAAGTTTAGCTCTTAAGACACATATGACATTCATGGACGTAAATTAGGATCCTGAAAATTATAATATGAAAACCCATCACCCATCTAATCAGCAGGAAGAGTTGAGAGGAGACTCACAACTGAAGCTGACCCCTTGCAGAGGTTTGGTTCTTGCCTCCAGCTTCTTCATAGCCAAGCTCCAGCGGCACATCTCAAGAGGCTTAAGGGGGTGTATGTGTGCGTGGCCTATACACACGTGATCTGCATCTTACTGAAACAGGTTCCCAAGGGAATTTAGGCAGAACTAATAAAATTATTTTGGGGACACAATCACGTAAAGCAGGAGCCAATTCAACATTTTGAGATACTCATCAAACAGGAATCTAGGTGTCTGGGTAATTAGAAAGACAAACAAGTTGTGATGCAGAGGTAAGATGAAGAAGGGTCCTGGGAAGAACAGGAAAGCAACGGTGCGGGCAAGGGAGATCTTTGTAGTGTACATCTTTCTTACCCAGTGGTTTCTGGCACTGTGGTATCACTTACAGGACAAAAACGTGGTCCCTGTTGTATGAGGACATGCATGTAGGCTTGTGGATCATATCTGAGCCATCGAATGGGAGAGGCTGAGCCATGCTGAGTGAGTGATGTCCTTACTCTAAGCTTCAGGGGCAACACCGGCTTCAGCAGCAACAACTGCAAACAGCAACTGTGGCTCAGTCATCTGCTTAAAAAGAGAACTTAGAGTGTAGATATTCCCAATATCAGCTTCCTTTTGAACCCTCCTTTGGCTTTAGACTCCTTTATCTGTTGCAGATTGTGGTGTGTTGCAAGTGTTATAAGCTGCTTTATTTATATCAGACTGATAACTGTTATCTTGGCTATTAATTTCTTTTGACCTTTCTTACTTCATTAGAAAAGCAATCCTTACAAGTACAAAGACTGTGGAATAATCTAGCTAAAAAAGCTATCACAAGGTCCTTTTGAAAGATGAAAGGAGCTTATATTATTTCTCTCACCTTGCCCTGTGTGATGGTGAGAGGCGGAGGCTGTCTGTGGGTGTGTGTGGCACACAGAGTTCCCAACTGCTCTTCTCCACTCACAGCAATGGCCTTCATAAAATGTTTTACCTCTACTTCTCTTTTGATATGAATCTTCATAAAAAGCTCTGGCATTCATAATATGTCTAAAAGTTTGTATTAATAGACTCTATATGTGCACACACCTGTGTGTGAAAGCTGCACAGAGATGCACAACTTTGCACAGGCTTTACTCCTTCCTAGTGGTGGACAACATCAGTGGGTAAAACCAGCTGCCATTTGAGATCGCTGCGTGCCCCACTGGGATCCTGATGGCTCCATCATTTATTTCCACTTATTTCTGAGCCATATGGCTTTCAGCTTGAAGAGGGGTCATGGCTGTCTCCTACTACCATGGAGCCAGTTGGGTTCTGCTGCTCTTCCTTTCAAGGTTCATTTGCCATAAGGCTTTTTCTTCCACACTTGAGCCATTTAAAAATTTATTACCTTAACCATTTTGGAACCTTCTAGCATGAGAAATATTTTACTATTATCCCACTCTACCTCAGGGTTACCTCCATGTATTCTGTGGGGATTAGAATCATAGAATCATAGAATCACAGAATGGTTAGGGTTGGAAGGGACCTCAAAGATCATCTAGTTCCAACCCCCCTGCTGCAGGCAGGGACACCCTCCACTAGACCACATTGCCCAAAGCCCCATCCAACCTGGCCTTGAACACTTCCAGGGATGGGGCCTCCACAACATCTCTGGGCAACCTGTTCCAGTGCCTCACCACTCTCACAGTAAAGAATTTCTTTCTAACATCTAATCTAAATCGACCCTCCTTCAGCTTAAACCCATTACCCCTTGTCCTGTCACTACACTCCCTGATAAACAGTCCCTCTCCAGCTTTCCTGTAGGCCCCTTCAGGTACTGGAAAGCCACAATTAGATCTCCCCGGAGCCTTCTCTTCTGCAGGCTGAACAACCCCAACTATCTCAGCCTGTCCTCATAGGAGAGGTGCTCCAGCCCTCTGATCAGCTTCATGGCCCTCCTCTGGACTCTGTCCAACTGCTCGATGTCTCTCCTGTACTGGGGACCCCAGAGCTGGACGTACTCCAGGTGGGGTCTCACAAGAGCAGAGCAGAGGGGCAGGATCACCTCCCTTGACCTGCTGGTCACGCTGGTTTTGATGCAGCCCAGGACATGGTTGGCTTTCTGGGTTCTGAGCGCACATGGCCGGCTTGTGTCCAGCTTTTCATTTGCCAGTACCCCCAAGTCCTTCTCTGTGGGGCTGCTTTCTATCCATTCCTCGCCCAGCCTATAGCTGTGCTTGGGATTGCGCCGACCCACATGCAGGACCTTGCACTTGGCCTTGCTGAACCTCATGAGGTTCACATGGGCCTACCTCTTGATCTTGTCCAGGTCCCTCTGGATGGCATCCTTCCATTCAGGTGTGTTGACCACACCACTCAGCTTGGTGTCACCTGCAGACTTGCTGAGGGTGCACTCGATCCCATTGTCCATGTCAACGACAAAGATGTTGAACAGTGCCAGTCCCAGTACCGATGCCTGAGGGACGCCACTCATCACCGTTCTCCACTTGGACATTGAGCCGTTGCCCACAACTCTTTGAGTGCGACCATCCAGCCAATTCCTTATCCACCGAGTGGTCCATCCATCGAATCCATGTCTCTCCAATTTAGAAACAAGGATGTCATGCGGGACAGTGTCAAATGCCTTGCACAAGTCCAGGTAGATGACGTCAGTTGCCCTTCCCTTGTCCACCGATGCTGTAACCCCATCATAGAAGGCCACCAAGTTTGTCAGGCATGATTTGCCCTTACTGAAGCCGTGTTGGCTGTCACCAATCACCTCCTTATTTTCCATGTGCCTGAGCATAGTCTCCAGGAGGGTCTGCTCCATGATCTTGCCAGGCACGGAGGTGAGACTGACTGTCCTGGAGTTCCCTGGGTCTTCCTTTTTACCCTTCTTAAAAAATGGGGGTTATGTTCCCCCTCTTCCAGTCGGCAGGAACTTCACCAGACTGCCAGGACTTCTCAAATATGATGGAGAGTGGCCTGGCCACTTCATCTGCCAGTTCCCCTTCCCTTATCCACGGACGCTGTAACCCCATCATAGAAGGTCACCAATTTTGTCAGGCACAATTTGCCCCTAGTAAAGCCATTGTTGCTTTACTTTGGAATAGCAGATCTCAGGGCACTGGAGATTCATTCATTTTTCCTCAAAAAATTCCTTTGATAATGCCAGTGATATCTCCACTATTCTGTTCCAGTGCTTAATCGTTTCTGTTTGCTTGGTATCTCAGTGCCTCGCTGCCTAGTGGTCCCATCTTCAGACAGGAATGCATGCTTATTTTGCTGTGTTTTGCTTTATTGCCTGCCTTTCCAGCTGAATGAGCTCATCAGAGCTGGAATGAGATGGTTTAGTCTCTAGACCCTCCTTCTCTGAGCTTCTTCAAGCTGCTACTGCCACTTGGGACCACTTTCTCTAGGCATCAGCAGAGTTGTCCTAGAGGAGGGCTTCTCGTCTGCTTTGACTTGCCAGAGCTGCACAGTACACAGGCAAAATCCTGCCTTAGCTTCACAGAAGAGATGAAGTCGGGTTGCACCAGCCAAACCCAGTCTTAGACAATTGCAGTAGAGTAAACAGTGTCCAGCAAAGAAGTAATCGATTTTGAAAAGATGGGACTTGGGCTTGTGGCAGGTCCCTGGGCTCTGATTTGCAAGAAAACATCAACAGGAAAACTGGAACAATGGTCGATTGGCCCTGTAAGTTCTGAACATATGCACATGAACATCCAGTAGGAAAAAGCTTAATGCTTCATGATTAAAGATGACAGGGTAGGGACAAAATGAACTCTGGAGATTGGGAAGATGTACACAGAAGTTGGACTCTGCTGCTGTTTGCCCACAGGTATTGCTCCAGAGAAACAGCTGCACAGCATCTTCTCAGAGCTGAGTCAGACCAGCTGTACAGGGTAGGATGCACACAAACACAAATGTTTCAGACACAAGGCTTTTTTGTTTTTCTCTCTCCTTCCACAGCTGCCCAGCATACTTCAGATTTACTGGAGGCAAACATTGCTAGGCCATAAATGCAGAAGCTTCTCTAGCCTCAAGACGAAAATGCAAGAATAAAGCTTTGTGTCCTCCAACCTTTTATCTATGAAAAAGCCCAGCAAATACCATGGAGGGAGCTTTAGCAAAGGAGGTCAAAAAGTCCATCTGGATCTTTCTGCATCCTCGTCATTCCTAGAGCTACCCTTAGAGAAGCGATCCATAGGTTAATTTATCACTGTGTAAATAAAATATCCCCCAACTTCTTTTACCACTAGCCTTTCTGAGTAAACATAAATATCCTGTGGTTGAGTGCAGCTGAAGAGCATCTAAGGTTTATATACAGCAGCTATTGCTATTGTGTCTGAATGGTGAGGAAAAGGTCAAAGCAAAATGATTTTATTCTCTCCCCAGTTAGAAAAATTGCTTTGTGTGTTCGTTTGGGGGCTTGGGGGTTTTGTTTTTTTTGGGGTGGGGTTTTTTGTTTGGGGTTTTGGGGTTTTTTTTTTTTGGAGAGGGGCACAGAATTTGATCTTCTTTCCTCTTACAGGGCTGTTTCTTTCAGGATGCCCACACCATATTTTATGTTTTCTACATCTTGAATCCTCAAATGTTTTGCGGGATTAATTAGAACAATTCATTTTCTCATCCAGCAAAGCCTTTCACTATCCTTTATACTGGTTTTTTTTTTTTCCTTTGTCAAAGAATGTCACTTGAGGATGCTTTAACTTTACTGTTTGTTTGATGTCTTTGCTCTGCAGGATCTGACGACACCCTCCATCACATGGTCTCCATTTGTCTATATTTCCTGCATAGACAGCTGTCCCTTCAATGGGTTTAAGACCCTATGGAGACTACTGAGGTTTTTACAATGAAGCTCCAAGCATCTCACTTTCTGATTCAAACTCTTCATTTTCACTTCAGATGGTATTTTTCATAATAAAACACACACAGTTTCCATGAACTTTATTTCATGATGGACCTAGTTTTTTCTTCTGACTCCAGACCTTTTTTATAAATTTTCTCAACATTTTGCTAAATATTTAGAATTTATCATTAAAACCTCCATCTTTGAGACAATTGCCTAAATAATGTTCGTGATTCTTACATTCCCTTCCATTTGTGTCTCATTTTCAGCGTTTGAGGGGCCAAAGGTTTTTGTGTCGACTACATGTAAACACTGTGTAAAGGGAGAAAACTCACATTCTGGCAGTTATATATGGCATATGGCATAGATGGAGCCTCAGGTGCTGGAGCCTGAAAAGTTGCCATTTTACACCCCTGCACACACAAGCTTTATTCAGCAGTGAAACATCCATAGGTTTCAGAGTTAACTGAGAAATGTATAATCCTAACAACATGAGGTGAAAACCTAAATACTAAATTCCAGCTTTGCAGGGAGAAGATGAGAAATCCACATCATATCCTTCAGCCCTGGGGAAATGGCTCCCAAGTCACGCACAAAAAAAATTGCTTTGTATTGTTTGGGACTGAATCAGCTCAGAGGATATGTCTACCTAAATATTTGAAGGTTCTTTTGCCATCACCAAGACCAGAGGTGCTTTCCCTTCAGAATGTCTCCATAAGCAGAAGATTCAGAGCAAGCCGGACTTCATGTGTCTGAACTCATTTATGGGTTTAATGCAACAGTGGAAAAATAGATATAGGGTCATGCATGGCCAGAGTCGATGAGGATGCAAGCTAAGGGCAGGCAGAGAAGGGGACAAGCACTTGACAAATCAAGAAATGAGCCATGTTGCTCTGGGCTGCTCCTCAGACAGTCCTGTAGAGTCATGCAAACAGAGTTCTTACCTCCACCTTCAAGACAGGATGTGGTAGCAGGACCTAAATAACAGCAAGCTTTCCAGTTCCCAGAAGGAAATCCTATAGCTAAAGCAGCTTTCAAAAACTGAGTCCTGCAGTTCTAGGAAATGGTTAAAACTATTTTTACAATTACTTTTCTATATGCTTATATAGATGTATAATATTTATATATTTATATTTTATATATAATATTTGGGTTATATATATTTTTATATGTTTATACTTATATACACTTATATGTGTGTGTATAAATTATATATGCATATATTACAAATGGTTAAGCAATCTTGAAATGTTGTGCTTACCCCACAGATTTAATAGTAAACTTTAACCAGGAAGACACCACGGGCAGCCTGACTCCTGGTCTTCTGTTCTAAACATTGGTATTTTCCCTCTTACGAGTGTTAACATTTCTCCAGCCAACATAAAGTGTTTATTCTGCAGATAAGTCAGAAAAGGGAAAGCCTTGTCTGCTCTCATGGTTGTTACACTGACAGCATTTTCCTTGTGGTTTGATTTAACACAAAGCTACAAATGCCCTCTGTAAGTACCAAATTGTTACACCTACACTGAGTAAACATAATACAACTTGCTTTTGCTGAAACATGATGGTTTTCTCCTGTCTGCTTTGTACCTTCTTGAAGGCAAACCAGGTCATGAAGTCCTGAAGATCAGTCAGTTCATTTCTAACCATGGCTGTAGATCTTACCAGATCCTGTCCTTCAGAACATCAACTGAACTATCTAATACAGAGACTTTTTTTCTTTCTTTTTCTTTTTGTGTGTAGATCCTTCCATTTGATTGGAGCGCCTGTGGTAATGATAATCCATTGACAAAAACAGCAACAGGGATATTTTAAATTTCTTTTTTACAGACCAAACTCTACTAGTGAGGTTGATGCCTAAAAAACGTCTGTATAACCCAGGCATGAGATCTCTGTAGGTCAGCTATTTTTCTTCCGCAGACACACAAACCTAAAGGAAGGGTAGTGCCAAAAGTACCATCTTGATCATATAAATTTACACTGCGGCTGTGCCTCCCGTCTCTCCTTAATGGCAGTAGCAGGGCTGTACAAAGCCTGCTCAGCTAGAGGTGTCGTGGCTTTTTAGCTGATGAGACAGAGCTCCCTTCCCCACGCTCTCTACTGACAGCTCTCCTGACTGAGAAGGCTGCAGTGGGTGGTCTGATATTCTTTGGCTACCCCAGACCCACAAGGAGGAGATCGTTAATGAGTACCCAGGGGGGCCATATAGCTGCTATTAAATAGGGGGAAGGTTAGGTTTGGTTGCGTTTGGTTTGTGCTATTTGGTGAAAACAAGACAAGAAGGACCAGATTTGTGATAACATTGGGAAATCTTTAGAATAACTGGTGTGCCAATTCCAAAAATATTACCATTTGTGTGGTAGAAGTCAGAATCACGATATTTTGTTTCTAAAGTCAGATGAGTTTTAAATTAAAAACATTTTGCTTGTCTGGTTTTTTTAGACCTCGTGCTCATCTGTTACGACTGTGAGAGCTGGAAACATTATGATCTGAGACTCCAGAGTTTAAAGAATACACGCAGGCTGATAATCAAACAATTTATGAGTACCTACGATGTTATACATTTTCATTAGCCCTTTCCTTTTAATGATGCTGTGATTCTGTAGCAAATGAAGCAGGTGAAGTATCTCCACTGGGAATGACTCAGGGATTAAACGCTGTCAGGGGATTAGGGTGGTCATTCTTCTCGCAGCAATGCAGGGAGCTCAAAAAACCTCTGGATGGGGCTAGATCTGTTGATATGAGAAGTCTTGGACTGCGTAACAGGAGGTGGCCTCAGGTGGCTTGGAAGCTGTCTCAGATAATGGTTAACATAAATTGCCTGAGATGCTGCAGCAGCGGTGGTGGTGGTGTGTTCTGTGCAGCATGACCCTGCTAACATAAATTCAAAGAGACTATGGGAAAAATGTTTGTGTTAAGAATAAAATTTGTTTTAAAAATAGATGGTGAAATAAAAAGCATGAAAGTAGACACTTCAAAAGACATTTCACAGCAAATGATATCTCACATTGTGTTTCACATTAGGAATTGCACTGTATTTTAGTACTTTTTCTGCAATTTATCATCCCAAGGAGTCCCTCAGAACATTCCTTACATGACCCTCAGAGCTTCTGTCAAAATCCAGTTGCAAACCTATTTCATATGGGAGGCAGGAGTTTATGTTGTTAATTAGTAAGGCCAACTCGACGATGAGCTCATGGTCCCAGAGGCAGCAATAAATTGTTCTAATCTCTGTTAAGAAATGAGTTCTCCTTTTTCTGCTGGAAAACTAATGTATGAAAACAAAGCTGTAATGTTGTGCTGCGAGGATAAGTCAGTATCTTGTCCAATGACAGCAAAAATAAATTATTCAAATGACAAGATGATGTGCCTGAAGTCCTTGTTACCAGAACTGAGGTTAGCCAATTGAAGTGTGCTCCGTAAAGCAGCTGAACTCCATGGAAGAAGCAAACCTCTTGAATCGAGGTGTCAGGGCTGTGGACCCAACAGTCTGCAAGTCCTTTCCTCTGTCATCAACACAGGCAAAGGTTGTGGGACCTTGAGAAGAAATTGTCAACACGCGTGTTTTCAATGACTGACCTTCTCACAAGGAGAGGCACAGACTATGCTCACCTGCATGAGTTTCAGGCAACTGGTTTTAAGTCATTTCCCTTAGCGTGTGCTGCTGTTGAGTGCACTTGCTGTGCCAAAGACTGAAATAGTTCCAGTACTCATAGGAGTGGCAACTGCTACTAAGGGACTTCAGCAGATAGTGGGACATGTTTGCAGAGATCTAGTGGGAATAGATCCGGGTACCACTACCCTGTTCCTTCGCTTTTCAGATTACCCATCTCCCACAGAACCTGGAAAAGAGCAAGTGAGTGCTCCTCAGTGGAAAGTAACCTTAGTTAAGCGGTCTATGACAATTATTTATACCAAGCTGACAGAGTTTGCACTGATATGTTTGAAGATCGTTCATGTGATCAGTCCTAGGAGCTTTGCTCAGGAGGTAGCAGAGGGACAACGTGCCAGTGATGACCAATAACTCTTAGACTCTTCTTCAAGAGGGTGTCTGACCATTCCCACAGTTAGCTGGATAGAAAAGCAACATGCAGTGTGTGCTAAGAGCATGCGATGTCTGAAAGCAGCAAGTGTTGTCCAAGTATTTTTAGGGGACCCCTGGTATATAACACTAGTGCCATAATATCTGCAAGTGGAAAATTTCATCTTCTTGACAATAACCAGGCTGACAACAATATACAGGAGTTGTGGCATTTCTAGCAATCAGAGATGTGGTAATAGCGTTGTTAAGTTATTTAGGAAGGCTGTGAGTTTTGCTCCTTGACATAGATGTTTATCACTTTTTATTGCATGCAGTTCTGTACCAGCAGGTCAGATTATGATTACTAGGAGTTAACCATAGTATGATAACCTGGAGGTCAGGGCTTCACTGTGCTAAAAAGTGTGGAGGTATAACAAAGAATGATCTCTGTCCCAGAAGCCTGGCACTCAAACTAGAGGGTTATTGGCTAGAAAGGTGATAAAACAAACAGCCCTGGGGAGCAGAGGGAACATAAAACAGTGCAGAGGCAGCCAGGAAAACAAGGATCACATCAAACCAAGTGTGAGCTGCAGGAGATTCTCTTCAAGTTTCTGAAATGCCTCACTGACACAATAAATTTTCCAATAGATTGAACTTTTACTGTAAGTTCAATGTGTATGTTGTGGACACACATGAGAATTTGGTTCGTCTCCAGACTTTTTAAAAAAGGAAAGGGAATGACACAGAATGTGTTTGGGCTTGCAGTTGCAAAAAAATAAGTTATCCTGTATCATTATGCTAAGTACTATTTGAACACAAAGGTAATTTATCCTTAATCTCTTCCTTTATCATAGTCACAAGTAAGGAAAAAAATGCTGAGTACATCCAAAGTACCCCTCTGTCAGGGACAGATTGTTTCCCACAGTTCATGTATTAATACTTTTCCACCCTACCTGCAAAAGAACTTTGCTGTTCTTGCTCTGAAAGTCAGGAGTACATTTGTAGTAGCCTCTGCTTATTTTCCTATACTCTATTTCTACATAGCTGGATAGTTTCTCTCTATCCAGTAAGTTTGTGGCCTTCAAATAGTGTGGGGTTTTGTTAATACGGTTTTAACCAAAGAACACCTGCTGTTCTTGATTTACACATTGATCCCTGCAGCTCATTGATCACTTTTCTTATTTTTGTCTGCACTCCTGATACTAATAGTGTCAGAATCTTTTTAGCAATATAAGGCCTGGGACTCATTGCAAAAATGCTGCTGACACAGCTCCGGTGGTATACTCTGAGATTTCTGCGTCTCTTCACCCCAAGATAGGATTCCTTTGCATGTACCCGCTCTCTTTTACTCACTTGCTACGGTACACTCTCCAAAGCAGTGTTGTGTGCTCCTTGGATGTAACACACTAAGCAAGAGAAATTACAGATTCATTAAAACTGTGGCCAGAAATACTAATTTTAAGCACAATGGTTCCTCAAGTTTTGACACTTTCCCTTCAAAGCAATCCAAAGAAAGACTGCAAGGGTGAGAGGCAGGGTGGCGATGGAGAAGCCAGCAGACAAACAAAAGTTTGGGAAACTTAACAGAAAGCCTCCTGCACCTTCTTCAGTACACAATCACTGTACAGTCTCAGAGGCACTTCTCATTCCTGGGAGAGATTCGCTGGGCTGTGGTGAAGCTTGCAGCTGCAGTGTGCCCTCTTATGGCAACACCAGTTGCTTTCTCTCTCAGTTTCATACAATGGTGTTGCGAAGGGACACAGGGGTTGTCTTGATTTTTTTGTTTTTCTCATTTTAATTTTCCCTGAAAATGAGACACGGGAAGAAAATAGTAACTCTGTATGCTGTGGCATGTTTAGAAAATAGACTTGAAGCATCAAGTCCAGAGCATCAAGCAGTGTCCTATCTTCCAAAGAAGATGAGATAGTGAACAAAACTAAAAGAGAGGCTAAACGTCATCAGGTTTAGCGTTTGTTGATGACATGTATGGCTTTCATACCAAGGTGTATGTAAAGTGAAAGAGGATTGTTAGTTAAAGGCACTGCATTTAACAGATAACATCAAGTTTGTTGACTGAATGTTTCTGTGCTGGCTCTGTTGCAAGCCAGGCTCTGCATATGTTCGTCTGTATTGCTACAGCATTTTGAGTAAGAGGATGACTAAAGTATTGTCATTATTTTGTAAACATTCTATCATTAGAACAGAACCTGTTTTGAAGATTGTGTTCCCATGGCTTCCTCTGCCTCTGCTTCTGGTACCTTGTTCTCCTCCGATGTTTTGCCTTGTTACTTCTCAAACCTCCCCCCTTCACCACCTTGGAGCCCCTGCTGCAGTGCAGCACTCCTGCAGCCCCCCTGCATTCCCAGCAGGACTCTCCTCCTCTGATCACTGAGGATGCTCCCAGTCTCATGGCATTTTCCAACCCACAAAATCATAGTTGGAGTATTCTGGTACTCATATAGCTCATCCTTTCACATCTTTCGGATCAGAACAGCCACATCATTCTTGCTTATTTAATATTGGCCCTCTGCTCATTGAATGTTTAGAAGCACACAGAATTCCCTGAGACTGTGGCATTAATGCCTTTTACTGCAGTGGTTGGCACTGTCAAATAAAAGAGGCATCCTTCCCAATTTCCTGGTCAGCCTTAGAGACCCGATATATTCTGACCACTTCAAGTTTCCAGTTCCAAAACTGATCCAAACTCATGTGCCTGAGGAAAATAAATGCATTCCCCTGCCAGGCTCCTGGCTTCTCCATCAGAATAAAAACTGGCACCACATGGTGGTATGTGCGAGTCCTCTCCGATGACACTGCATGCTCCGAGCACAGACTATTCCTGGGATGACCCATCATCCTGGGGTGCAGGTTCATAATGGTGCCCAGGAGCCATGCACGCACACCCTGGTATTTCTGACTGCAATGTGTTTGTGTTTCTACTTTCCCTCTGGTTCATTGCCTTTTGTATTTACTTCAGCGTGCCCATTCACCTTAACATAAAAAATCAAATAAGAAAACAGTTGAAACGCTTTTTCTGTCAATCAGGCAGCTTCTGCTGCAGCTCATTCTGCTGCAGAATCTTCCTAAAATCTGTCCTTCATTACGATAATATAATAATCAGGCAGTTCCAATACCTCTGATTATTGATGCGAAGACTGATGATATTTGCTACCAAAAGGCAAAAATAGTCTTTAGAAACTAGAAACCCACCTGGAGGCTCACTTTGGATTTCAGCTGAACCAAAACCCACTGGAATGGTGCAAAAAACCTATGATAAAGCTATCCGAAATGTGGCGATTACCTTGGCCCTGCTTGCCTTAGAAATGAGGAGTGTAAGTTGATGCTGTCTGGAGTTACACCACTTCTACCTAGCCCTTGGGAACACAGTTGCATGGCCCTTAAATGTTCCTTTTGTACTTTCTGTTTGATGATTTGACAGGAATTTTGTAATTAAGTCAGCTTCCCTCGCCAAGTTACAGTTTTCTGTGTCACAAGAAATGCTTTTTATGATAGACGGGGAGCAAGGATATCAGAATCCAGCCATTCTTATTAACCTGCACAGAAGCAGTTGAGAGTTTCACTTTTTAGCATCATTCCCCCTGGTGTGTGCTTGTTTGTTCTTCAAGCCTCACATTTATTTTCCTGTTTACAGTAAGGTTTGTGCTGGGGAGGAGACTGCTGGCGGGGAAGCTCTAGGAGGAACAGAAAGGTTTCTATGCCTTTGAGATGTTTGTTCACATACTCCCAGCTTGATATACAGCAAACAAATGCTTCACACAATAAGGATCTTGTGGGCTACAGGGCCCAGTCCTTTACTGTCTCTGGTAATCATAAAACATAATGCTTTCTACCAAACGCCTCAATCTTTCTTAGCGTTATGGTAAGAGGTTTTTCTATAGCTGCTCTAATTGGAAGGGTGTGCCAGAGCTTACAGCTCTCAAAGTCAGAAAACGTCTCTTAATTTCCAGACTGAATTTATGGCTAGCTTATAATCACCTGGAACTATCAATGACCAGATGGTAGATGGAGACCAGTGATGAGTGGTGTTCCTCAGGGGTCCATATTGGGACCAGTACTGTTTAATATCTTCATCAATGACACAGACAGTGGGATCGAGTGCACCCTCAGCAAGTCTGCAGGTGACACCAAGCTGAGTGGTGTGGTCAACACACCTGAACGGAAGGATGCCATCCAGAGGGACCTGGACAAGATCAAGAGGTAGGCCCATGTGAACCTCATGAGGTTCAGCAAGGCCAAGTTGTGTTGGGTTTGCGTGGCAAGGTTTTGGTAGCGGGGGGGCTACAGGGGTGGCTTTTGTGAGAAGCTGCTAGAAGCTTCCCCTGTGTCTGACAGAGCCAATGCCAGCCGGCTCCAATATGGGCCCGCCGCTGGCCAAGGCCAAGCCCATCAGTGCCTCTGTGATAACATATTTAAGAAGAAGATAAACACTTAGAGAGGGGGAGCTTTTGCAGCCAGAGAGAGGAGTGAGAAGATGTAAGAAACTCTGCAGACACCAACGTCAGTGCAGAAGGAGGGGCAGGAGGTGCTCCAGGCACCGGAGCAGAGATCCCCCTGCAGCCCGTGGTGAAGACCATGGTGAAGCAGGCTGTCCCCCTGCAGCCCATGGAGGAAGGATGAGGGGGTGTAGAGATTCCACCTGCAGCCCGTGGAGGACCCCACGCCGGAGCAGGTGGAGGCACCTGAAGGAGGCTGTGGCCCGTGGGAAGCCCATGCTGGAGCAAGTTCCTGGCCGGACCGGTGGACCCGTGAAGAGGGGAGCCCATGCCAGGGCAGGTTTGCTGGCAGGACTTGTGACCCCGTGGGGGACCCCATGCTGGAGCAGTTTGCTCCTGAAGGTCTGCACCCCGTGAGAGGGACTCCATGCTGGAGCAGGGGAACGATGAGAGGAGTCCTCCCCCTGAGGATGAAGAAGCGGCAGAAACACCATGTGATGAACTGACCGTAACCCCCATTCCCCGTCCCCCTGTGCCGCTGAGGGGGGGAAGGTTGAAGCTGGGAGTGAAGTTGAGCCCGGGAAGATGGGAGGGGTGGGGGGAGGTGTTTTAAGATTTGATTTTATTTCTCATTCCTCTACTCTGTTTTGTTTAGTAATAAATTAGATGAATTCCCTCTCTAAGTTCGGTCTGTTTTGCTCGTGACGATGATTAGTGAGTGATCTCTCCCTGTCCTTATCTCGCCCCACAAGCATTTTGTTATGCCTTTTTCTCCCCTGTCTAGTGAATGAGGGGAGTGAGAGAGCGGCTCTGGTGGGCACCTGGCCTCCAGCCAGGGTCAACCCACCACACAAGTGCAAGGTCCTGCACATGGATGGGGGCAACCCCCAGTATCAATACAAGCTGGGAGATGAAGGGATTGAGAGCAGTCCTGCGGAGAAGGACTTGGGGGTACTGGCAAATGAAAAGCTGGACACAAGCCGGCCATGTGCGCTCACAACCCAGAAAGCCAACCGTGTCCTGGGCTGCATCAAAACCAGCGTGACCAGCAGGTCAAGGGAGGTGATTCTGCCCTTCTACTCCGCTCTCATGAGACCCCACCTGGAGTATTGCATCCAGCTCTGGGGTCCCCAGTACAAGAAAGACATGGAGCTCTTGGAGTGAGTCCAGAGAAGGCCTACAAAAATGATCAGAGGGATGGAACACCTCTCCTATGAGGACAGGCTGAGATAGTTGGGGTTGTTCAGCCTGGAGAAGAGAAGGCTCCAGGGAGACCTTATTGCAGCCTTTCAATACTTAAAGAGAGCTTATATGAAAGATGAGGGCTGACTTTTTTTGTAGGGCCTGTTGTGATAGGATGGGGCGTAATGGTTTTAAACTAGTTTTCAGACTAGGTATAAGGAAGAAATTTTTTTACAATGAGGGTGGTGAAACACTGGAACATGTTGCCCAGAGAGGTGGTAGATGCCCCATCCCTGGAAACATTCAAGGTCAGGCTGGATGGGGCTCTGAGCAACCTGATCTAGCTGAAGATGTCCCTGTTCATTGCAGGGGGGTTGGACTAGATGGCCTTTTACGGTCCCTTCCAACCCAAACTAGTCTATGGTTCTATGATTCTATGATTCTATGATTCTTTACCAACACTGACCTTGGTTTACAATACCTTCTTTTTACTTCCGTTTCATCATACCTTCCCCATCCTTCTCAATGAAACTCCTTCATCTTCTTCTCCTCCTCTTAGTTGCCCTCCCCTGTACCCTGCCTGTACACCTGCTGCCTGGGGTTGCCGTGCTTCATGCACAGCCCTTCACCGCTCCTTCCCTGGGATCGGACCTGTGTGAATGACCACTGGTGACCCCAGTGGCGAAAGGAAAGGGCTGTGTCTCAGAGAGGAAGCTCATCACCCCGCTCTCACCTCTGCTGCCAGTGGCTCTCTGTCAGCATTTACTACTTTCTCAGACTGCATTTGCCTGCCTTCATTCTTCCCTTTTTGTTTTAACATACGTAGAAAATGAAGGTGTGAACACTCTTACTTGAGTCATTACCTTAAGGCTTCTGGTTTTCTTCCTTAGCTTCCCCTCCAGCGGTCCCCAAAATAAGAGAATGAATTCTAAAAGGATAAAAACAATATAGACCTGTGCAAGGAACAGGGAAAACTCTCACCCAAATGAGTGCGAATAGCTGCCAATTCTAGTCTCTTGATTTTTACTTTCAAGGCTGGGAAACTCTCCATATATCTGCAGGGATATAAACGAGCTGATACTGGATAACACTCAAATGAATATGTTCTATAAGAGTTGAAGTATATTTTGCAGAATATGCAAACATAGTCTACTAAAGGACTTTATCCAAAATTGAAACTGAGCACCTATCTCCTCTTAACAATATCATGGAGGAAATGATTCTTTGTAATTCTCTACAATTTAAGCAGAATAAAGCAGAGGAAATTTAGGGGCAAATGGAGCTTGAAAATATACCAAGGTGGGGAGTACACAGTGAGGACACTTGGGCATTGTGGTTGTGCTGGAGCACTGTGTTGGCTCCACTTCCCCAACCATTCACACTGCTGACAGGTTCCCAGGAAGCTCCTTGGTTGTGTCAATATTCACAGGGCATCCTTCTCTCTATAAAACATCACAGTTATTCAGAGTTTTGGCCCAGAAAGATGATGTCTCCTGTAATCAAACCTGTGTGATGGTACAGTGCCTCACAAACTTCACCAAATTTTGCAGATTAATCATTATCTAATTTTTTTATTTTTAATAGGAAGCAGTCTCTGTGCTTTCCCAACCAATTGAAGGCTGGAGCATGTCCCTCTGTGTGTGTTCCACTTGTTCATTTCAAGCAAGGATCTGCTTTCCCCCAAAGACATTCTGCTGTGAAAATTGTATTATAATGGATCTATGTTCATTCATGATGCTGACTATGATAATTTATCTGAGGTTACCTACAAATTTCCTTTCCTTTAGAATCATAAAATAGTTTGTGTTGGAACAGACCTTTAAAGGTCATCTGGTCCAACACTCTGCAATGAGCAGGGACATGTAATGAACTCTATGGATTTGGTTATACCTAGAAAGCAAAATGTCATCTGCAGTGACATGTCAATAAAATGTAAATCCAAGAGTTTATTTCAGTAGAGGAAACTATTTCTTAATTTTGTAGAGGAGACAAAGGAGAGAAGGAAGGAAGGAAGGAAGGAAGGAAGGAAGGAAGGAAGGAAGGAAGGAAGGAAGGATACTTTCAGAAGTATTTTAAACTATATTTCAAATTTTCTAGATTTCTAAATTGGCTCAATATGAAGAAGATTTCATAGAATTATAACCTAGTTTGGGTTGGAAGGGACCGTTAAAGGCCATCTAGTCCAACCCCCCTGCAATGAACAGGGACATCTTCAACTAGATCAGGTTGCTCAGAGCCCCATCCAGCCTGACCTTGAATGTTTCCAGGGATGGGGCATCTACCACCTCTCTGGGCAACATGTTCCAGTGTTTCACCACCCTCATTGTAAAAAAATTTCTTCCTTATACCTAGTCTGAAAACTAGTTTAAAACCATTACGCCCCATCCTATCACAACAGGCCCTACAAAAAAAGTCAGCCCTCATCTTTCATATAAGCTCTCTTTAAGTATTGAAAGGCTGCAATAAGGTCTCCCTGGAGCCTTCTCTTCTCCAGGCTGAACAACCCCAACTATCTCAGCCTGTCCTCATAGGAGAGGTGTTCCATCCCTCTGATCATTTTTGTGGGCCTTCTCTGGACTCACTCCAAGAGCTCCATGTCTTTCTTGTACTGGGGACCCCAGAGCTGGATGCAATACTCCAGGTGGGGTCTCATGAGAGCGGAGTAGAAGGGCAGAATCACCTCCCTTGACCTGCTGGTCACGCTGGTTTTGATGCAGCCCAGGACACGGTTGGCTTTCTGGGTTGTGAGCGCACATGGCCGGCTTGTGTCCAGCTTTTCATTTGCCAGTACCCCCAAGTCCTTCTCCGCAGGACTGCTCTCAATCCCTTCATCTCCCAGCTTGTATTGATACTGGGGGTTGCCCCCATCCATGTGCAGGACCTTGCACTTGGCCTTGCTGAACCTCATGAGGTTCACATGGGCCTACCACTTGATCTTGTCCAGGTCCCTCTGGATGGCATCCTTCTGTTCAGGTGTGTTGACCACACCACTCAGCTTGGTGTCACCTGCAGACTTGCTGAGGGTGCACTCGATCCCACTGTCTGTGTCATTGATGAAGATATTAAACAGTACTGGTCCCAGTACAGACCCCTGAGGAACACCACTCATCACTGGTCTCCATCTGGACATTGAGTCATTGACCACTACCCTCTGGTTATGACCATCTAACCAATTCCTCATCCACCAAATAGTCCATCAATCAAATCCATATTTCTCCAATTTAGAGAGAAGGATGTTGTGAGGCACTGTGTCAAAGGCCTTACAGAAGTCCAAATTTCTCAGATAAGTAGAAAGTACCCTGCTATAATGGACAGATAAATCTGGTTATGCCCACAATGCAAAGCTGAAGAATGTATGGTAACTGATTTTATTAAAGTAGAGGGGTTTCAGGCAAGAGTGGATCATTATATTTAAATTCTGGAACTATCACCGTAAGCAAGTTCTCTTATTTCCACCACCAAGCAGGAATTATATCTTAATCTATGAGCCATCACAGCAGCTGTTTGTAAGATGTTTAAAGCACCCTACCTGCATTGATTCAGCAGTTAAAAGCAAGAATAGACCAAGACTTTAAGAAAATGTGTGGGATATAGATTTTCTGTGGATAAATAAGGGAGTGTGGAGGCTTCATAGCACCCCATTAGCATTACCCAGTGTAACTGTCTCCCTTGACGAGGAGAGATGAGGCCACACACAGTCCCTCCACCTCTCCTCCATCTCTTCCTGGCTGCCCTCGTGGAGCAACGCAGCAACAAGTTTTAAATGAGCTACCTCAGGTGATGGGGACAGTCACTGCTGGACTCATAGCAGGTGAATTTATCCCACTGCAAATGGCTGATCCCAATGCCCAAACAAAGTTATTTAAAGCTCGCTCATGTATCTTCACATAATGCTTTCAGGTGCTGCATAGACACACTGTTTGCTTTAGGTATGCAAAGGGGTCGATTAATCCTGTGGAGCACAACCGGTGATGACTGGCAGCACACCCCCAGCTAGCTCCTCATTAAGGCGTGTGGATCGCGCTGTGCATTTGCCCTCCTTTGAATGGGATCCTGGGGGCAAGGAAAGTCATCCTCCCTCTGTTTTCAGATGCGACCTGCTGCCTGCCTGCCACCAAGCATGCCTTTCTCAGTAGCTTTGAGCAGCAAATATCCACAGCAGTGTGATGGTAGGTGCTGCAGGTTTGCTCTCTGGAGGCACAGGCTTTGGAGCAGACACTGCATCTGAATATCCTTTTGCAGAGCACGAATTCAGTGGAGTTAAAACTATAGGTACTTTGCAGTGGAAAGAAGGGACCACAAAGGTATCTTATAGGTACAATAGTACCAGTTATTCAACAGAGGTGTACAGGATTTCAGTGTTTCTGTGGCTGTGCTTTTAATGGCTCTGAATCTCTATTTTAATTGCTCATGACACTATGAGGCAGCTGTTTAAAATAAATTATATTAATTGCATAGTGTTAGTTAAAAAGAGCTACACAAAGCAAGACTGGAAGCTTAGGCTTGGAAGGACTCGGTGTACATATCGCTGCTCTTCCCACCACCTTGAGATCACAAGAAAGCTTCACCTGAGTTCTGCCAATCATGCAGTAAGGTTAACCAGAGGTGCCGAGGCAGGTGGAGTTTAATGGGGTGTGAGTCCCACGAGGTGACCTGCACAGAGTGTTCTGCACCCACATCGCTGCTGGAAGAGTGGCCTCTCTCCTGGCCTTCTCCCTATATTCTAGTTAAGCTATGATGGTGTGTGTCTCTAGTTGCTGTGTGGAAAACCCCAAGAGCTTATGTAGAGGTGTCAAGGGAACTGGGGTGCCCAGGCCCACACCAGCCTGCACGACTGGGAAGGATGGAAAGCCATTTCTCTCCTCTCCTGCCATCCTGAATTATTGTCTGTGCCATCCTTTTGCTTTCTCACAGGGGATAAAGACCACCAGGAAACACATTTAAAAATCATCTGTGGCACACAGAAGGAGAAGAGAAAAAGTTGTTGGTACATTTCAGCAAGCCTCGTTAAAAACATCTCTAGGCACTACAAAGTGCATGTTATCAATATGCATATGTGATGTCTCTGAGGCAGAGTTGCCTTTAAGGTACATATTCAGCAGGACAACATTTTCCCATGTGAGGCAAGGAACAACAGTGAATCATATGTGTGGGAGAGAAAGACCTTCTGGCTATGTACAGTATTTATTCCCTTTTGTGTCTTGCTTCCCCCCCTCCCCTCTTTTATTAATGGCTTTTGCAATTACTGGGAACAGGGTACTGCTAGCTGGCAGAAAGTGGTGACTTCTGCAGTTGATTGTTTGCAGGAAGCTGGATGTATAGGGGAAGGAAACGATGCTCGTGCGCTGGCTTTGCTCACCCCTCCGACCCCCAAGCGAGAGCCGGCCAACACGCTATTTGTGTTTGGCACTTGCCTCCCCAGCTGAAAGTCACGTTACTTGACCTCACATAAATACACATACAGATGTAGAAATACAGAAGGTGAGGCCTGCAGTGCACACATTAAAAACTCCTACTGAAGATGTCAGCAGGGGGCCCAGAGAAGCTGATGCAGATTTAGAGGGAATCTGAAGGAAAAGTATGGCACTCTGCTCCGCCTGCAACCGTGCAGGGTGGGTAATTGGACTTGTTTTTTTATTTCTCAGCCTGTTAAAGAGGAGTTCAACCCTATGAGTGTTTGCACTGGAAAGCATTGCAAAAAGCAGGCAGATGCACCAGTGCAGGTGATGAATGCTATAGTATCTTATGTTAGCTGAGTTTCTGGTGAGCTGACGGGACGGCATGGGAGTTCAGCATCTCCCTAAGTGCCAATCAATAATTGTTAATGGATGTGAACAGTAACATGCAGTCAGTAGACAGCAGGTTACTCATGGTTTTAGCAGTAAGTTGCAGCCAAGCAAGACAGAGTACCCAGGAGAGTGTAGCTGTGGTGGAAGAACCCCCATGTCCTAGCAGTGAGCACGTTCTGGCAGTGGGGAGGTTATCCAGGAACTGTACCTCCAGCGGGTCTGGGGGCTGGCAATGTGCTTCCCATGGATCGTGGCAGAGGTAAAGGACAAGCCATTTCAGAAAAAAAAGGCTGTTAAGTTGGTTTTAATAGAATTATGTTGTCTAGGAGCAGCAAGATCCAGTACCAATGTGTGTTGATGGAGAGCTTGTGCAGCTGTGACTGTACCAGCTATGGAATCACATATACTGACGGGACAGAAGCAGTGGTCAGCTACAGCTTCCTTACAGTTCCCTCTTCTTGCCTTCCCTGCCCGGTTTCCCTCTGTTCAGCTACGTGTGGATTTAGAGACTCCTGCTGAAGCCAAAATGTCAAAATGCAAGATGTTGTATAAATATGGGAGTATGTGACCTAACAAATTTTAACTCTGAATGGAGTAAAAGAATTTAGAAAAAAACATGAAAGCTGACATCACCAAGCTGGCAGTGCTATCATTTGCAAACACTAATATCAAGATATCTCTGATTGGTAAGTTCTGCTGTTTGCTCCCTTTTTTCTCTTGCTGGAAAAGCAGAGGGACACTGACAAGAGGGGAAACGGTCCAGGGAAAATGGACAGGCGCAGTGAGCAGGGTGAGGCTCATAGGAGAGGCTGTGAGAGGGGTCGCAAGAGGGAATCAGAGCCAACAGCTCATTGATGAGAAAAGAGCATCTGGAAAAGAACTGAAAGGTTTTGAGGCACCAGCAAGTAGAAATGGTTGGCAGTTTCCTGTCAGCATAGAAAGGGTGTTATTCTTTTCTGCGGAAGATGTCCTTTTAATAACTGCCCATCAGATAATATTTCTTTGAAAATTTCCAATTTTACCTGACTCTTATTTTAAATTTGTGTTGGGGAGGAATTGTCGTGCAGCTGGGAGCTGACATTTCTGGCAGGCTCTTATCATTCACGTTTTCTACCTAGAGGCAAAGAGCGTGAGATCCTTCCAATCTGGGAGTTACAGCTGGGCTGACGGGGAGGCGCTGAGCCTGGCGCTTGCTTCCAGCCATCTGCCTGGAACCCTCACACCATGGCAATTCTCTTCCCCTAGGCAAAAGTCAGGCTGACAAGAGCCTTTCAAGACGGCAACCAGCAAATCAAATAAAGTCTTTGTTCCTTCAGACTGGAATGTTTCCCTTTTCTGCCCAAATGAGACATGGATGTACAAACAATTTTGTGAGAAAAGTCTGACTCTACCAATGACCTTAGAGAGTACAAAGGTCCTTTGGTAGCTGCTTGCCTGCACTTCCACTGGCTAAATTTCTTGACAGACCAGCTATTTTGTCCCTGAATTTCACATGGTTGTAAGCAGGACCAGCTGCCCTGAGGAAAAGGCTCTCCTGTACACAGTTCTGTCCCTGGGAGCGCTCAGAAACAAGGAATATGCTTGGCTTCCCCTCTCCTGTGCCTCCTCACTGTGCCCATCACGGGCATTTGCTCTGCTTTTACTGAGACAGCTCTCTAGCTACCACAATTAAGCAGGGCACGGTAAAATGAGTATAGCCTGGCATCATTGCTGATATATATAACAGACTGCAAATTTCACTGGCTACGTTAAGGACCATTAGCCAGCCTACCTGACTCCTGCAGGGTCTATTAGTTTCTGCAGAGGGCCCCACAGACCAAGCTCTATGAGCAGGTTGACCCTGTAGACTGCTTCCCACTGGACTCCAGCTGGAGCATCCTCTAGAAAAAGATGATTTTAAGAAACTAGGAGAAAGCTTCTTCTTAATACCCCTGAAAAATAAAACTTGATGGAGACTTGTTTTTCCATTCTACTTAGAGTACTGTGAGTTTGGGCACTGATCTTCAAGAATGAGGTAGACCGAGTGGCCATAGGAGAGCAACAAGAATGATCAGGGTTACGAGGATGATGAGGGGACTGGAATATCTCTCGTATGAGGAAAGGCTGAGAGAGCTGGGTCTGGTTAGCCTGGAGAAGAGAAGACTGAGAGGGGATCTCATCAATACTTATAAATATCTAAAGGGCAGATTTCAAGAGGATGGGGTCAGACTCTCTTCAGTGGTGCCCAGTGACAGGACAAGGGGCAACGGGCACAAATTGGAACACAGGAAGTTCCATCTCAATATGAGGAAAAACTGTGAGGGTGACCGAGCACTGGCACAGGCTGCCCAGAGAGGTTGTGGAGTCTCCTTCTCCGGAGATATTCAAAACCTGCCTGGACGCGATCCTGTGCAACCTGCTTTAGGTGATCCTGCTCTAGCAGGGGGGTTGGACTAGATGATCTCCAGAGGTCCTTTCCAACCCCTACTGCTCTGTGATTCTGTGATTCTGTCATCAGAATAGAAAACTGGATACTGGAAAGACTGGAAAGACTGACCTGATAGTTGACAGACCTAAATAATTCTTAGTCTCCAGAAGAGAGACCTGGAAGAGGATACTGACAGGTAAAACAGGGTCCTGTGTGATGGAAGGTTTAGGGAATAATGGATTTCATTTCAATCAAAAAATTCATACAAAATGCTAGGAAAAGTTTGGAAATGATAAGGGTAAATAATGTATCATTTGGAGAGTTTTCCACATAGATATCCTTGGAGAACTTCAGGAACAAGTTAGAGAAAGATCTGTCAGAAATGGCAGTTGATCCTGTCTTGGATAGGGGAAAGGACCAGATGACTTTTTTATGTTCTTTGCAGCATGATGCTTTTCTGTTCTATGCTTTTTGACAGAAAACCATGGGTTGGATTTGCATAGTTTTTCTAGATGCTTAAGTTGGTCAGGAAGCAGATATGTAGAGGGAATCCAAATGTATAGGGGGAAAAAAAAAAAAAAGGTGGGTAGAGGAAGTCTGGGCAGCTTCAGACAAACTACACAGACTGTCTGGATCCTTAGCAGGGGGGACTCCAGGCAGCTGCTCCCTGGGTATGCTAAGGACCCGGGTGTATGCCTGAGAGTTATATGAAAAATGTTCTCCGGGTGGGATTGATGTATCTGCTATTTTGGCTTTGCCTGCACTACATTTACCTGTGTTAAACAAACAAAGAAAGTGCTCTAAGTATTGCTCTAAGAATGAATAATAAGTGGAACATTTCTTCTTTTGTTAGTAGCTTGTGTCCTTACTTATTAAGTCTCAGGCTGAGCAGCCAAAGGGAATGTTTGAGACATAAATGCCAGAGGGGACTCCCACTGCTGAAAGCAACCGGCAAGCAGCTTGAAATGTGCTACTTCTATTCCTGGAAGACCATGTTGATCAGAAATACAAGCTCTGTGTCTTTTACTCTCTGCCCTCTCTTCTCTTCCCCCTGCTCCTCCTCCATCCCCTTGAACAGCATTCAGGAAGTTCAAAACTCATCCTTAATTGCAAGCCAGTGACCAATAAAGCAAAATTGTTCTTTTGTCTTTTGCTAACTAAATTAGCAGAGATCAGTTTTGGACAAACTCCTCATTTCAGTTAATGGTAAGATGAATACTAAGATTTCCCCTCCTTCTCTGTCTCTCAGTCTTTAGATTCAGTTTTTAAATCACTGCACCAAGGCTTCTACTCCTTGGAAAAATCTACAAAATGAGATTATAAGAGAAGTATCAAGTCTATCAAAATTCATTTGCCTTTTCAAAACCAAATCTCTCTCTCATAAAAAAAAGAACATGCTTATTCAATACTCTGAAAAGTAACGACTGCTTACACCAGACCATCATGTGTCTTTCAAGTCATTTCCTCATGAAAGCTTCCTCTGCCTTACCAAAGTCAAAGCCCCCCAGACAAAGCCAAGCTTTGTTAGTCTTGGCAAGAAACATGAGTTCCAGCGCTAAGGACAACGCAGGAAAAATTTCCTACCCACTTTTCACATGCCTGTTAAGATTTTTAGCCCTAGCACAGCTGCTAATCACAACTGCTTGCTATCACCCAGAGAGCAAGACACAGTCTTTCAATCTGTACCTGACACTTCCCAAGAAACTAATTGGAGCCAGTGCAGATATTGTAAAGTGCTCCCTTCGCAAAGCAACTGCATGACAGAGAGCTGATCTAATGTGGAATGAGCAGTGCTGTGCTTTACTTTATGACTACTCACTCCTGCAATTATTGCCAGATGTTTGCAAATGTTCTGTAAGTCTCCCATCTAACGTTAACTGCTCCTTTCAAATTTTTTACAGCATTCAGAGACTGAGGGTGCTGTTCAGCTAGTGCTGGCAAGAAAGAAAAGGGGGATTAAATAGCTCTTTTCCTTTTGTTCTTTCTGCTAATAGAAGCAGGGATGAAACCACTTGAGTGATAGGGAAGTCCACAGTGCTACTGAGACACATGATAAGAATTTGATTTTCAGGTCTCTTATCTAAACAATATACCTCAGCCTCAGTAATGTGAGCTGTACTTCTATTTAGTCATGTAATTGAAAAGACTGATATTTCATTGCTGGTGTATGTCATAATTTTGCAAAGAAAGAGCACCTACCTATTCAGATAATATTTATTAATATACAGATTAAGTGGCTCAGATAAAAGTCTGTTGACACCGTTGCCTAATATACTCCTATCTGCAGGCTGCAGAAGTCAATGTATTGACCACTTCATCCCGCTTTGGAACAGCTGCTGGAGGATTTACCTGCAATTACCTACTGAAAATGAAATAAAAGATTAGTAGAAATAAGATGTCTCCTCAGACTTACGGCTCCTGTTGCTAGGGAAACCTTAGAGTTAGCATCCTGATTAGGGCAAACTGAACCTTTGTTAGCATCAGTGTTCAGCAGATGTGCAGATAGCCTGTTTGTCTGGCCAGGGACAGTGATTGCCCACTGTGGTCTCCTGGTTGACCGAATAGCCCGTTCTGATGGTGCCTCATCCAGATACCAGCTTACAAAGATACATAGCAGGGACTGCGTAACTGAATTACACTAATACAACACCAGTGAGATTAGATGGGTAAAAGGGAAAGGTTGATGGAGGGAGGGAGATTAATTACATTTAATACCCACTAGTATCAAACAATTCAGAGATATCCAGGCACCCAGTGCCTGCCAACCACTCCTACAAGAACACATTTCATACAGGAAGAACAGTGATAGAGAGACATCAGTCAAGTGAGAGCTTGGCAATAAAACTTGCAAAAGGACTTGAAGTGGTGGAGCAAGGCCAAAGAAAATGAAAAGTATTCTTATATGCTTGTGCCTGGGCCTCCAGATAGGAAAAGCAGGTGATTATGCAGAAAGCAATGGAGATGGGAAGGGAAAGAGTATTACACCCTCCTTATGTGTACACTCTCCTTACGGAAGGAGATGTCACCTCTTTACACCATCCTGAGGAAAAGACTCCTTTGCATTTCTGGATGTCAAGGGAATTAATTTTAGGAAATCCTGACTCTCCCACTTTCTCCCATATTGGGGAACCCCCATACTGCGGAACCCTCTTTGAAGATCTCAGTGCCTGCAGCTTCACCTAGGGGACAAAGGTGGGTCCAGCACAGCCCTCCTGACACTGTAAGACATCGAGGGGGGCCCTCACCTGGGTAATGGCAAGAGAACAGGTTTCAGACAAGTACAGAGGCTTCAGAAGACAAGTTAATGCTTTTTGTTTGTGGAGTTTGAAAGCTGTCAGGGATCAGTCTGCCAGTGTAACTGAATTAACTGCAATCAGTACTTGGCTGGATTCAATGAAACAGATGCTGTTGTGTTTTCGTACTTAGACATAACTTCTGCTTCAACTCTATTAGAGGTATGACTTTTAAAAATGCCCTAGTTCTCAAAAAACATCGTAAGAGAGCTACTGTATCAGATGAGAAAGATGGTGGGCCATTTTGTTTTTCCAAGCTTTTGCTAATATAGTGCATTACCCATCATTTCAGCCAACACAAATACTCAACTTGAGCTACATGTAAATTAGAGTGTAAATCTATAAAATTATTCCATATTTAAATGATTGGATTACTTTGCCTCTGCCCTTTGTAAAAGAATCACCATCCTTAAGAGGAGAAATGCAAACGTTGCATGATTAGTTCATGACCAGAAACACCAAAAGCAAACCACTTCATTAGTTCTTTCATCTTTAATGATACCTAAGTGCTGACTTTTTAAAATAATCTGGGTTTAATATCTTAAATATGCACAGACGTTCTTGCATTCTTCTATCCACAACTTCAATACCAAAAGAAACATTATAAATGCCAGGACTGTAGGAGTGTTGAAAGGAAAATTACATTCAGAGATCAGGAAATATTGCTTGTCTGTGTGCTTATGACACTTACTTCTTAGAGATTTGCAAACTTTAGCACTGAAATTTAATGGGTGTTAATAGCTGATCTCAAGTCATTTTAGCTGCAGTGACTTAACTACTGCTTCCAGCAGCCCACCACATCTTTCTGTAGTAGATTACAACATGCTGTGTAAGGTGAGGAGAAAAGGAGGGTGAGCCCGTTCCTTAGCCATCACAGGTCACAGCTAAATGAGTCATTACACTGAAATTGTCCCACAATGTCCCAGACTGTAACCAGTGAAGTGCAGTTCAGCACTTGCAGTTATGAGAGTGCTGCATTTCTAAAAAAAGAACATAAATATTCAGCTTTTTGCTCAGGTGGAAAACTCCTTTCTGGTCTCAGTAATTCTAAGTAAACTGTCATCTAATTGCTAAATATGATGAAAACAATTTATTTTATTGTCTTACAACTCTGCTTAACTCATGAAAATTTTCTTCTCACATCTTTGTTTTTCTTTTTTTCTTTTTCTTTTTTTTCTTTTTTTTTTCTTTTTTTTCCCCCTCAGCTGCAGGGAAGAGACCTTCCATTGGAAAATTGTGTGTGTATGTGTGTGTGTATATGTATAATTATTTCAGTATCCAGTAGTGATTTGGCCAGCTCATAGTGGTTTAACAGCAGAAACTTTGCTACTTTTGAGCACACCAGAACGTTTCATAAATGTAAGGAATCAAAATATTCTCATTTGTAATATATTACAGTATATTCTACTCATAGCCACGTATCTCTTCTAAGAATTAAAAGTTCGGTAGTAACAGAGTAAGTGAATCTTATTATGTATGGAAATACAGCTGAAGGGTTGCTGTTCTAAATATAAGAAGAAGATTTCCTTTGTTCTTTTTCCCATGAGTTTTTGCAATTCATTATAAGTTCAGTCAGAAGACAGTCCAAGGCATAAAAACTTCTCCTTAACCCAAACGAGTAAAAACATAAAGTTGGGTCTTTTATTACCTACATACCATACAATAGCACCTCAGTGCTATTCACACCATGATTTTAGTGGGTTGACCCCGGCCAACAGCCAAACACCCATACAGCTGCTTGCTCAGTCCCATCTTTAATTGGATCTCTGCCTTGATTTTATGTTTTGAGAAATTTGCAGCCACTTTTGCTCCGAGTGGCCTTCCTGCTGTGTTCCTGCCTGTCGTTCCAGTAAGGACTGATCAGCAGAGGGCCTCTCAGACCTGGAGAGTGTATACAGCGGTCAAGGTCTGCTGCGCACCTACTGCCTTGTACTGGCACCCAACCAGAACCCGCTCACTCTCCTCTCCCACAGGACAGGGAGAAAATAAGAGGAACTCAAGAAGACTCGTGAGAGAAGATCCTCTGTTCCTCTGATGGTGCTGGACATGTTGTCCCAGAGGAGAAGAGGAAGGTGGGCTACTGCCTTTGAGGACACCATGGCTGAGACAGAGACCCAAATCCCAACTCCAGTGATCACCCCAGTAGGCAGAAGGAACACTGGAAGCAGAGGTCAACAGCTCCATACCAGCATTCCTTGTTAAAAGAGAAAGGGAGGATTTGTGGCTGCATTTTTCATTTCTGGAGCAGTAAAGTGCCCTTTTCATGGCAAATATTCACCATCAAAAAGCTGGGAAATAGTGCCAATTTTAGTAGCACATGTAGTATATGGATGGAGACTATAAAAGCCATCAGCAGAAGACACACATAAACCGTTTTTAACTCCATACACAGAGGAAGTTCAGCATTATGTGGCTATACATCTGCGGCGCAATCCAAGCTGGGACAGGGCCTTAAATAAAAGGGCACCATGTTAGCTGTGGTTTTCATGATACTTCCCATAGTCTGCAACAACAAGAAGTTCTGGAATTTCTGCTCCTGGCCTTAAACTCCAGGCTGCTCATATTAGCTGCTGATATTAGAGGAGTTTTCACTGTAAGAACAGTAAGGAAATTCTGAAGCAGTGAAAGAAAAGGTGTCTGCAAAACTAGGATAAGGGAGGAAGGAGACCACAGTAAGGCACAGAAGAGACTGTATATGCCTAGTAAAGAAAACGTTTCAGTGCGTACCTTAGTAAGGAATCAAAACAGCAGAGTGATTCTACCAGAGTACTTTAGCAACAGGACGTTTTCTTTTCTAGATTAAGTTTATGGATTACCAGAACTCTTTAAAAAATAATGATCGGAGACAGGTGCTGTCTGAATTAAATGAACAACCATTGCACACAGAAGCAGCAACCTTGAGGAAAAACACATTTGAAAATATTCCTCGCAAGCATTCATCAAGCTAGAATTTTGCAGTTCTTTTCATGTTCCTTCTGTCCAAAGGATAGCTCCTGGTAATGTCTGTTCTGGTGATGAAGGTAAAAGTAAAATTTATGCTCTGAAACAGAAAGGAAAGAGACATCTTCAGACTACTTTGAGATTTTGTAGCCTTGCACCAAAGGCAAAACAAAAACTAAAAGTGAAATCTTAATTCCATTGAAATCAATGGCAAAAATCCATTTATTTCAGATATTTTAGGATTTTATACCAGAAGGGCATCAAGAAGCTCAGAATACAGACTATGGGTATCAGTAACCATACCACCACAGCAATCCTAAGTTTAATATACGGGCTGTGATACAGGTGAGTGACCCTGCTGAGATCCTACTGTGGCTGGTGTAGGTAGTTCAGGGCTAGTACACTGAGTGCAAATGTAAGCATAACCTAAGACACACAGAGCAACAATTAATATGAACTAAATAAACTTTTCCAGGTAATGACATTTTGTTGTGTCAAAGACTACGCCAAAACCAAAGCAAAGTAAGAGCTTCAGTGAAAAGTTCCACTTGTCCATGGGAAGACTCTTTCCTTAAAATCTGCTCTTTTTCTAATAGACCCTGCCTTCCAAACAGTGGAATTTGAAGCTGAACATCTGTGAAATGAATATTTTCAGTTCATGCTAATTCAGAATGTGCTGCAGGCAGAAAAGGTGCAGCAGCTGTGAGCACCACAGGTTCTGGTTGGGTGCCAGTACAAGGCAGTAAGTATGCAGCAGACCTTGACTGCTCGATACACTCTCCAGATCTGGGAAGACCTCTGCTGAGCAGTCCTTACTGGAGTGATAGGCAGGAGTACAGCAGGAAGGCCACTCAGAGCAAAAGTGGCTGCATGTTTCACAGACCATAATATCAGGGGAGAGATCCAGTTGAAGAATCAGAATTAGAAAGTCTAAGAAAGTTTGTGATGAATAATCCAATGACTTGAAAGAGATACTGGAAACGCATAAGTTTAAGAAACATCCACAGAAGCCAAGAATAAGCTTTGACCACTAGCAGGATTGATTTTCTATTCAGCAAAGAGGCTGCACTTGGAAAAAAGTTTGGCCCTGGGTTCCCTGTATATATGTGTGTGTATATATATATAAATGCAAGGGATGGGGGGAACTCTTGATTAAATGATTCCAGTGTAGGAAGTGCCCAATAATTATTAAATGCTTGCTTATATTAAACAAGCAGCAACAGGTCAAATCCTATTTTGAGGACCTGTTGTGTTAGATGTTCTATGTGAGTTAGATATAACAGTAGGTGTTACACATAACACTTGGTAGCTCTTTTTGAAAAGATTACATCAGTTGAAAGATAGGCAAAAGCCAGACAAAAGGAACCAGTATCTTCATTTCTATATGTATACTGCTAACTATATTTTGCAGCAGAATTGTAGAAAAGGAGGGGAGGGACTGGGGAAAGGGAAGGCTGGGAACAGAACAAAAGGAGAAGGGGACAGTGAGGAGGTACCTGCTGAAGATGAACAGGGCCAGCTGAGGTCAAAAAGAAAGAGGGACCAGCCATGAAGCAGCGGCAGGAAGGTAAGAACAAGTCTGACTTGATTAAATCTAAGTGAGGCAGGAGTTGTTCTCGCCGCTGCAGCAGGAAGCAAGGTGGCACAGGTCACCACTAGCCTGAAGAGCTGGAAAGACTGCTGATCACATTCAGTAGAAGCATGAGCAGAGTGTCCCACAGCACATGATAAAATGGGGCAAATATCCCTGAGTCCTGGAATAAACCCCTGGGCAAATAGGGAGGGAAGGAAGGAATGAAACAAGGTACCACAAATGCCAAATGATCTAGTGAATTAAAACCTTCCTGAAAAGGTAAAAATTAAGAGTAGGAGACGGGGCTCCTTCCTTATGTCTCCAGTGGGACAACACCAGCCATCACCTTTGTCTCCTCTCAGTCCAGGTAGGACTCCTGAGCTTGTGAACTTGAGAAATACACTCCAGTAGTTTGAAATTCTTTTGGCCTTGTTCCTGATCTCTTGGGGATGGAGGGAGAGTCCTTTACCTTTTCAGCCCCCTATAGTTCTGATGGTTTATCATCATGATGCTATTTGAGCATAAGATAGTTGTGAAGAGATGACAAAAACAGCCTGAGAGCCTACCACGTGATCATGAGGCCAGGACTCTTCCATGTTTGCTCTCAAAGCTGTGACCCCCATCTCCCATCTCAGGGTTACCTGTGGTGACCACCCACTCCTGCAGGCAGCCAGGTGTGCAGGAGCTCTCCTTTCTGCTGCGCTCCTGGAAAGATCCTGATGCAGAGACTGCAGTTCTGCAACTAACTACCTTATATTTCAGTCTCCTCACTGACAGTGGCCGCCCATCTCCTCTTGTATTTAACTACAAGAGTTTATGTGGGAATAGAGAGATGCTGTAGTGGCATTGCTGAAAACAGTGCTCATTTCCTGGGCTAAAAAGAACCAGATGCAAAGGAGGCATCCTGGGGAACTGACCCTACGAGAGGTACATACACACAGAAGGTATGTATATTCCTCCTCTCTTTCTCATTATTCTTTAGGTCACATCCATCCAGTAGAGTTTAGGGTGCTGCTTTCTTACAATAAATAGTGGTAGGTCTAACAGAGGGAAGAAGGGAGAACACTTTTTCTTGACCAAATTAAAACCAGTCCTACGCAAACCCAGGTAAAATGGATGAATATGCATATGCTAGTTTGAATATGTGGTTTGTCAGCTATTTGCCTACATGTATTTAACACCCACAGAAGGCCTCAGGCAGCAGCCATACACTTTCTTCCACTTGCTTTTTGCAGAGATCTTACAGAAACCCCAAAGGAGTTAAATCACTGCCATTATGATGCTATGAATGACTGATAAAAGTATATTACTCTCCAAAGCATTGGTTGGCTTAATGTAAGCAGAAGTGCAGCTAGTGCATAATGACTTGGGACTAATTCTGCTAGATCCTCACCTAAAGCCTTTAGAAGCCCAGGAAAGTTGGCTTGTGTTTGTTATGTAGTCATTTTCTTCTCTTTTCTTCTCTGTTATGTGCCTCAAAGAGTGATACAAGCTGGATCTCAGGGTTAACCACCGTGTTTCAGTACCTGTATGTAGGTGCAGATAAGTGACAAAATAGGGAAGACAATTCTTTCTGATTTCTCCATCTTCTTGCCCCACCTGTTTGAGCCAGCTGGCAAATTAGTTTAATTTGGATGTGCCTACTCAACAACAGTAGCACATATTTGTAAGCTGAAACATCCTCTGATTTTTCAGCTTCTTGACAAAAGAAAAGGTAGTTATTTCCAGGACACCATGTTAAACTGTTTTAAAATAGTCAGTATACCCTGACTTCAGTGAAACCATTTAGGGAATGGTTTATTGTAAGTAGCAATTTGGATAAAATCTTGATTCTGTTGAAATTAAGGGTAAAAGTAACTTCCATATGAAATTTATTTTAAGAGAAAGAGAATGTGAAATCCCGTTTGTATATACTATTTCAATTGGGGCTACAGTAAATGTATAAAGTTCTGCAGCCATAATGGAGAGATGCCTGGGTAGCAAAACACATCTTCTTAGAAATATGAAGGAACTTTTGTCAAAGGCACGCATCTCACAAAGATTGTCACGTGTCCCCCCTCCCACTTTAGGATACAACATATATCTGCATGACTTAGTGAGAGTTCTATCCATTAAAGCTCTAGAGATCATTTGGAGAGCTGATAATTATTGAGACTTTCATGTTTCTATCTCACTGGCTTATCTCCCTTTAAAACATCGGAGTATAGATGAGTGCTGACTATATGGCTATCTTGATATGACTGTTTCCTAACAGACATCCAGTGTCATGGTAATTTGATGTCCAATATCAATGATGGTGCCCTTTTCTTTTGAGTGCAAAGGGGTATCCTTTTACTAGGTAGCAAACTGGTGAGCACGCTGAGAAAAGAGAGAGAAATGGGGAGGTCAAGCTGTGCTTATTTACAAGTTTTGTTCTGAAGCCCATAGAAAAAGAAACGTAACACATGGAAAATTTGCAAAGTAATACATGAGAACAACAGACGAAATGGCTTTCAGATGGAAGAGTTTGGGGGCAGGATATTACTGAAGCAGGAGATGGAGGTAAAAGGGGATGGTGCAGCACCACAGTGTTGTGCAGGGCCGTGGGGAGCTCCGAGTTCTGCTGGGTGCCATGGCGGGGAGAAGCAGCAGTCTGGTTTGGCAGATCCTAAAGCCCAGGGCAGGCATGAGCTGCTCCTATTGATTAAAAAGAAAAATTATCTTCACATCAGTATTTTAGAGGAAACGTCAAAAGCATTCTAGAAACTCACACAACAATGAGGTGTTCCTATTCAATAAATAGCACAATTCCTCCGTCATTGGGGAAAATTTGATATTTTACAAGACTCTTAATGGCATGTAACCAACTGGAGCAAAGCCTCTTTGTTACTTGAGTTCCTAGACATTGCACGTTTTTAATGGAACAGTTGGTTTAAAAATTACTATTATAAATTTAGTCACTTAAAAAACAACCCTTTTCAGTTCAAAAGTTTTGGATGTTGCACTGTTACATTAGACTTTTTTCAGCTACAGTAGACTTTTTCAGCTAAGATGAAAATTTGAATGGTGACTTTTCTTCCTCCCACCCTCTCAATAAAATGCCAATGTATCCTCATAATCAGTTGCAGTATTTAGAGTAAATCACTCAGTACTGTATACTTCAATGTTTTTTTTGGCCTGTTTTTCACTTTTGTAATAAAACTAAACTAGATTTGCATGCTTTTTGGGTTGGTTTGGTTTCTTTAATTTAAACAGTATCTTTTTGACTCTTGCCGTTCTGATGTGCCAACTTTTAATACCGAAATATCCACAGAAACCCAAATATTAGCCAGACTGATCCCCTCTGTACAAGGCAAATGAGCGTTCTGTAAATACAAACTCTGTTTGTTGATTTCCAGCGTCAGACTTCTCTCTTCTTTGCACTGGAAATAACAGTAAGAAAATTTCACTTATCTGTGCATAATCACAAGCCTTGCCCTGGGGCCTGCAGAAACAGAATTGTAATGCTACAGCACAAGAAAGAGAAAGTGCTATAGGTGAAGAGAGATGATGAAATGGCTTGCAGACACAAAGGTTGAGGAGCAGTCTCTTCCAAGGTCCTTGCTGACATCCCTCAGTCAATGTCCCTTTCCTCCTGGAAATGCTCCTTGTGGAGCATCACAAGTGGAAACCATGGCTAGAAATCCTGTTATGCACTCGATTTTCATTCTGCTTTTTTCATCAAAGCCACCTGGAGACCAGGGGTTTCTTTGACTTGTTCTTCCCTTCATTAAACTGCTCCAAATGCTTCTTTTATACTTTTAAATCCAGGTTCTTGCCTGTTCTGAGGCACTTCTCAGATCCTCTTTAAACTATAAACATCAAGTTGTATAATCCCAGTTATGGCTACCCCTCTCTTTATGTATATAGAAAAGGCAGTTTCTACATCTAAGATGTGGCAACAGATGCAAAGACTTAGATATAATTGCAGTATTGTCACCCTTAGTTAATGAAACATTTGGAGTAATTAAGAAGTAGTAATATAGCAGATTAGGAACACACATTGGCTTTATTATGTACAGTTATTACACTTGTATCTTGACTTAATTTTTGCTGAGTTCTGTATTTTGGGAACATAACACAAAATTAAATATCAGGGTGGCTGTTTGTAAAATCTTGGTGAGTGGGTGTTATTATCTTTATCATCTGTTTTATCTGTTATTATCTTTATCTTCTCTATCATCTGTACCTATAATATGGCTATTATTATAACCCAGTAAGGCTATGAAACTTAGCACATAGAGTTGTAGCACTATGCTGTAAACAAGCATTTCATTTACACAGAGGTTTGGGGTTTTTGTTGGGGTTGCTTTGTTTTGTTTTGTTTTGTTTTAAATAAAGGTCCTTAGGGAGTAAATTCTGATGTTTGTCTTGCTCCCCTGAGGTCTGTCAGCCAGCCTGCAGAACCCGGGGAACTCTGCCTGCAGCGAAACGCCGCAGCTTCAGAAACAGCTGGCGAGCTCTGCACCATGTTTCCAGGCCCTCCTGCCCAGCAGCTCCCCAGTTTCTCCTGTTTTGGATGAGAATTGTCAAATGGAGTATGCAGAATAGAGAAGTCAGATCTTTGCTGTGCATCTGATCTCCAGATGGGACCTTCCAGCCTGTTTCCTGGAAACTCTTTCAGGAAGCAAAGGGTTGAAAGGAGTGGGGAGGCAACCATACCAAGGTTTGGGGATGAGGCACGGAAACAAAGTTGTTTTAGCAGCAGTGCTGTTTCTCCATCTTCTGACACTGTTCTTTGATCAGTGGTTGAAGCAAGCAGCTCTCCATGTGCTTATTTGATGTTGGCTTCATCCTGAAGCTTTGCTGCCCTACTTTGAAAAAATCCCATCTTGGCAAGAAAGGCAGAGATGAAGATGCTACAGCCTGCAGCAACCACTGCCTCATTTCCTGAGTCAGCTTCTCTTTGGCTGCCACCAGATTTCAACCTGAGGACCTGTGAGGCCCAGCTTCATTAGTGATAGCACTGGTAAAGGGTGGCATTGGCTTGGTGAAGTACACATGGATATTATTATATCCAGAATCATGATGCATCATGAGGCAGTGATTGAGCACACTATATGTTAACTGCAAGCAAGCCACTTGCTGTTATCATCTTCAGTCTCCATTTAAATGATTCTGCTCTGAGATATTCACACAAAGTCTTACCGATGCCTCTGTCCTACTGCACTGCTCCATGCAGGAGAAAGGAAACTGGGATAAAGATATCATTTACCTCACCAAAAATGTGTGCTTTCTGAGCTATTCCAGAGAACTTGGACATTGATTAGCTGGGAGTAAGCAGCTAGAAAGCTTAAAGATCTGCTAATGGAATATCAATACTACAAAACTTGCAGTTGAAAACTCAGGATATCCACTCAAAGGATCCTGTGGGATCATTGTACTTTCTTTTGAAACCTCATTATACTTTGGTCATCTGGATTACTATTATTTTTTAACTCCTGGATTACTCTTTTCTGAGAGGGAATTTTTTTCAGTAAAATCCACCAGAAACAGAGCAAAGAGGTTCTCCAATTCCTGATGGAGGTCTGAGGTGTTTTGCTTGTTTGGAATCTTCCCCCCAACACTGTTGGGATCAAGCTGTTTCACATTACCTCTGACTCCACCCCTGTCAAATTCCATCTTCTCTACTACCTTTTCACTAGCAAGACAGGCTGGCAGAAGAAAGTGCAATAGGCTCTAAGCTGTGACAAGGTATGGGGCACATCTTCCTTTTTTTTTTTTTTCTTTTCATTGTTACCACTGCTGGCCTCCAGGAGCTGAAGGGGAATGGGTCAGACCTTCCACTTTGACACCACATCTAGTATCCTTCTGCCCTCTATAATACTAAGAGGGCTGGTAGAAGTTTTAGCAGCACTCTCTTGACTGATGGTGACCAACAGCAGCATCTAGTGGCTCAAGATTTTGGTCTGAAATCTTCAGACACGAGGAATTTGCACATTGCGATGAAGTATAATTTCTCCAAAATCACAGCACTTGTGAAAGTATGCCATTTGGCAGCCTTGGTGCACAGAGAGGTTTCACAGCTGGGTGAGCAGTTTGAATGCATCACCTCTTGTGTGTACACCTGGTGGCCTCCATGGAATGACTCGAGGTCAAATTGATAGCGAGCATCTGAATACTGAGAGATGTGAAGAACAAAAGAAGAAAGAAGCAGAAGCAGTGTGGCAGCTGTGGGGCAGCCATGCTTACAGAACCAGACTCATGAGCAGCTTCCTCCGGTGCTGCCTGCCCATCGGCTGCAGGCTCGCCCGGGAACAGAGCAGCTACACAGAAGTCACTGGGTATATGTGTGGTTGGTGAGCATCTCTGTTCAGTGTCCAAACTCAGTAGATGAGCCCACAAACCAGCTACTTGCCTGGTCAGAAAAATAAACACCAAAACTAAATGCTGATTCCAGACAGACCATATAGCAAATTTTGTCATGTATTTTGGGAAGGGGTCTGATTATCAGACTCTAATACCTTGTATCCAAGTGGACTTTCTGGTCCTGTCTGTCAAGGGTTGCTAAATGAAACAGTTACAGATATTTACAGAGGCTTTCTCCATTTTCCTGGACCATTTCCCTTGACCAAAGAAACTCTCTGGAGAGATGTTGTGCATTAATTCTGCACCTAAGTTTCTTCTGGGGAAAACTGCAGAAAGGGAGGGCCAGATTTCTTTCTTCCAGTAACGCAGGCAATATATATGTTATGCAGCTGTTTCTTGAGAACATTACCGTTTTGGAGAGAGGGCAGTTTCTGCCTGCTGTTTGTATTTATGTCTATTCAAGGGGTGGCAACATTAAGATTTTTTTTTTTATTTTAAAAAAAGCCAACACCTTGGGAGGTTCTGGTGCCTGCCACTACCAGGCTGAAAGTGGAGGTCTTCTTGCAAATTGAATGACTTGAATACTAAGCCCTGGCTGTTTACTGTAAACAAAGATTAGTGTGGTTTGGCGGATAATTAATCTCCTGATAAGCCTATTTACCTGCAGCCCACCCTCCTCCTCTACTATCTAATTTCTGGCTCTACTGTATTAAGTCTACACACATATTTAAACATTTATGCTTGTATTCCACACATAGTTGTTTCCAGTCAGCAATGGGTCATAATCCCTGCTTTATACTTACTCAGACTAGGCTTGCATATGTGAATGTCTGGCTTGCTTGGTTTTAATCCACATTTTTTCCCCTAGTACAGAGCAGTTTGGCCCTCTGAGCCAGAAGGATGAACCATTTGCTGCTACTGCTTTGCTTTACGTACGTATGTGGGTTTAAGTGTAATTATTTTACATGGGATTTCTCACCTGGCAGTGAGTCACTGTGATAACAGGGTCTGTGTAATTACCAGCCTGATACAGGACTTCATCTAAACACGCCTCTTCAAGCAGATTTGAGTCTCCTTTCTGCCTGATGTTTGGGTTGGGGTTTTTTTCTAATTTGAACCAAATATTTGAACCATTCCAAAATACTCTGGGGGTATCTGACCCTGAATGGGTGCTGCCCTCCTTCAAACCCCTCCTTTTCCCAGCTGCCAGGTTGCCTCAGGACAGGGAGCAAGACTCCTTTCAACCACTTCCCAGAACAGAGTGGCTCAAAATGACCAGCAACCATGCAAAGGGGAGATTAGACCAATTTAAATTAATTCTACGTTTGAGACGTAGCCACGGGACAAAGCCAGAGTTCAAAATGGTCACAGAAATAGCCTGTGTGCAGAGGGAATAGTCTGTATGTAGTTTTTGCAACATTTTTCAGTGCGAAGAAACAAGGGAGTGTAGCACTCAGATTTTGCACAGAAGTCATCCCTGACAAAGTGCAGCAGTTCATTAACAGATACAAACCTGTATTACATCAAGTTATCAGATTTGTCTCTCAGTGCTCGGCTCCTTGCCTTGGTTGCAGTTTCTGTAAATTACCTGGGAGCTTTTGAAGGCATCAGTGCCTTTCTCTGTTGTGTGTGTAACAACATTAAAGCTGAAATTACTTTCTTATAGGTTTAAAAATAATATCCCAGTGCCTGCTTCAAATCTGGCTGAAGTTAATAGGAACTGGCTTAAGTGAGTTTCAGTCAAGGTCTGGGGATTTCAAAAAGTTGTTCAGAATTACCCGCATTTATTACATTATTACGTGGTTGCCTGAGCTGTAGCAGGTGAGGGTCCCCTAGCCACGACGGTTTTGTGAAACAGCAGCTGGCACCAGCAGTGCTCCCCAGGCCAGGAACCGGTGGAGGGAAACCACCGCTGCAGTCACACCGGCCAGCTCAGCTCAGCTCCTCCTGCATGACATGTGAACTCCGCAAGACACAGCACATCGTGGGGCAGCAGCAAAGACCTCGACTCCGTCCCCCTTTTCCCCCTCGGCCATCAGAGAGGGTCAGTGAGCAGCCAGGCGGCATTAGCCTGTTCAGAGCACTGGGCTGCCCCGGGGTCTTCTCGCTCCGCTCCAGCTGTCAGTTGTACCTGTGCACATCTGCAGCCTCATCGCCAGTGCTGCAACGGGTGTCTCAAACAGCATCCTCCGCATCCTTGGCCTCCTCCTCAGCCAACGGGATTGAGATGAACACGTTCTAGGAACAGGAGTGTTACAGTCTGGTGCCTTCCAAGAAGTTATTGCTTTGCTAGAGAATCCCAGCGGAGAATCAGCTCTCTCCTGGGCCGGTCATCAGACGTACGTATAGCACTAATAGTGTCTCTGCCCTCAGGAAACTCACTGTCAAGAATTTATACTGGGGCTACTTAATACATTTTTACTATTTTCTGCTGGGTAATTTTACGATTACGATTTTATGATTAGGAAGGGAGCATGGCGTTTTCTGCTTTGCCAGGCTAGTCTGTCACAGCGTACCACCGTCAGAGGGGGAAACTACAACCTCTGCCTGGGACAAAGGGAGAATAACCAATAAAGCAAATCATTTTGGGGCATGCGGAGAGATCTGGAAGGTATCTATACTCTGAGTAGGGTATGTTAGCCAAAAAAGTAGCAGTTAACAGAACCAAAGCTCATAAGATTTTATGGTAGTTCCCTGACAAAGCTCCATGCCTTTTGGAGCTTGTCCAATTTGCAAGAGGTGAAGGAGCATGTAAGAACTGCGACAACCGCTTTTGCACAGCTTAGTGCTCACGTTGGACTCTGTTCATCTCTACCTGCTGTCAGTCTGAGAAGCACTGTATTATGGGAGATCCTGCCTGCAAATTTATAACTTAGAAACTCCATATATAAGCTTCCTAACATTGCACTTGTCATGTTTTTCAGCCAGCCCTGGTCCTAAGCCTGGAGGTTGCTGCCAACACCTTTACTTCAAAACATTTTAATACATACACCTCTCTCCAGTTCTTGAGTTTCTGATGTGCTGAAGTGATTTTTGTGCTGTTATTTTTGGAAATGTGGGACAAGGGAAAAATATCTTGCACACTAAAGATACAGTTGACCCTTTGAGACTGATTCCTTGCCATATTCTCTTTCAAAGAGGTGCTCTCCTAAAGTAAGCACTCTGAGGAGGAGGGAGGGAGGGAGCAGCAGGTCCAACCACAAAGCCTCATGTTCGGTAGGAGAGAATTGTTCCTGCCAGAATGTGAAACAATTCCTGTATCCCTGCCAAAACAATTGCTTGATGTGTGCTCCCTAATAGCTCATAATGAACCACAAACAAGCTTTTAAAGTAAGGATAAGGACACTCATGCTTATAATGTTCATAGACTGAACATCCAGAGAACTGAACAAAGAGCCAAAGAATAGCTCAGCTAAAGGGGGATGCAGTGTGCTCCTCAGCACTTTGCTAATTAAAATAATGGGTCTCTGAATTACAGTATTTCCATTTGGGGGGGGGGTATTTAAACACTCAGATTCTTCCAAAGAAGCATTCCTCCAATCAGTGTGTCAGAAGGAAAATAGAGCCCTGATCCTGAAAAGAAATGCACATAGGTGGTTCCCTCCCTCCCTCCATGAACTCAGTGAAGATTTGTGCAGGAAAAGGGCTCAGCCAGGACATTTGTTTGGGATCACATAAGTCCTACTGTAATGTGGGCTGTTGGTATTGTGATATAGAATGTTTGACCTACAGCAGCATCTGTTTAATACACTTGGCACTGATAGCCTGGTTCAAACCTACTGAAATCTGACTACACCTCCCCATTGACTTGGGTGGCCTTCAGTTTCCATCCTCCCTTTTTTTTTCTTTAATCTCTTCTTAAATATTTTTAAAATAAGCCTGTTTATTCCTGTAACAAACCAGATTTTAAAAGGAAATTAGTGGATATCCAAAGCACTTGCCTAATGCTTTCCATTCACATATCTTAATCATATGAAGAGTTGAATACATGTGGGTTTTATATCCACTTTTGACCACTGGGATAATAGAAGCACACAATGTCCAGATGACTAACCCAAGGTCAGAGTAAGTCAATAACTTAGAAAGAAATTCAAGTCTCCTTAATTTCCCAGGTCTTATCCACAAGGGAATGCTGCCTTTTACATGAAAGGAGCGAAAAAAGGTTTTATTCATTTACGGGAAGAAAAAACACAACTATCCCTGAGGATGACAATAAATTATTAGCCCAAACTTCACAGAAGGTTTTTATGCTGTATAATTTGCAACATTCAGCAAAATTCAACAGTTACAGCATTAAATAATAGAGAGAAATTAAAAGCTATAAGCAAAAAGGGGGGAAAAAATAGTTTTTAAATAAAATGTGGGAAGCAATGAGGAATCAGTGGGACAGGAAGCTGCAGGCAAAAGTATTGAAAGGGACTGGAAGAGTGAAGTCTCTCGCAGCAAGATTTATATTAATCTATTTGTAGCAACAACAGTTACCCAAGTTGAAAGATATACAGTGCATAGACATACATACAGAGGAAGCAACATGTTAAAATACAGTTTTAGGTTGAGCTTGAGATAGCTCCCTCTTGCCTTAATTCACACAAATATTTCCAACGCAGTTGTTGGTACTATCTGTGTGACTAAAAAGGGAAAGGTCTCTGGGGCCCAGGCCAGCTTTTAACTTGGCCAAATGCTAGACAGCTGGAATATATTTTTAAATGTAATTTTTTTCTGACTACTATTTCCAAGGGCATTCTCAAAGAAAGTCTGTTTTGTTTTTTCTCTTATTTTTAAAAGTTCAAGCCCCAGCAAAAGCAACAAAGTGCTAGAGGAGAATAGGAACTGCTAGAAGGAAACCTGTGATGGTCGATGCACAACCTGAGACCCAGAGTGATGCACCCTTCCTGAAGCCAGGAGCTCTGTTTGACCTACTCTTGCTTTTCTTCGTACACTGCACACCAATAACAGGCCAGGTCCATGCCCTTGTTCTCTATATGTTCATATATAGCATAAAATGCGGCATAATTGCAATTGCTAATTACCCATACCGCCACTGATGCTGTATGCACATACGGATGCAGCTGTTTAGAGTACATCCCAGTATATATCAGCTGTAGAAGTGGGTGAACAGAGGACTAAGTTATATCAGGCATAGGACTCTAGCAAGAAACCTGTATGGAAAGAAACTGTTATGTGGAGTCAAACCCAGAGGACACAAAGTTCTCACTGAAGCGATGAAAACCAGCCTCTTAGGCAGGGCATTGAACTCAAGGGAGTTAGGTTCAATTTTCCAGCAGTTCAGCCCCAGATTTGTTTGATTCTGAGCCAGTTGGATAGATACATCAAAACACAGGCGCAGACAAATCAAAGCCCATGAAAATTATCTACCTTCTTCTTATACAAGGTATCTTCAACACCAGCATTTTTCAGAAACCAGTAGCTGCTTCAGGCAGCCACTGGAACTCCAGATGAACTCCTCTCTCCGATCAGTTGCTTGGTGATGAGAGGGCTATGAATTGGAGTGAGGGCATTGGGAATTTTTCCCAAGAGCCACATGTTTCTTTATTACTAATACTAGGTAGTATTTAATTCACTTTGGTATTAGCAATTACTGTGAGGCCTGAGCTGCTTGCCCCTGTGTTAATAGAAGGTTTCCCATTGCCTTCACTGGATGTACAGCTGGGTTCGGTGCACAAATAGCCGAGGCATGTTTTTCGCTACTGAGCCTATTATTCATCCTCTATGCTTATGTTGCTTTCACAACAAAATTCAGAAGGTGGGTATGCAGAATATCATTTAGGCATATGTCTCTGGAGGCGCATGGGGAAAAAAAATCACTAATGGAGTCATATCCTGGCATCACCAACCACTTTCCCCCTTAAAAAATAAACTAACAGCATTTTCAGTACATTTCCAACCACTTTTGACCCCGCTGATCCCAGAGGGAAAAGAGCTATGGAAAACTATGCCATTTCAAGGAAGGGCTGTTTCTGAGCTGTACCAGTGCAGCTGCAGTAAAGGTTACCAGGCCAGAACATGCAGTTGCATTTTATCTAAAAGTTTGTTTTCCTTGCTAATACATGCAGGCAATTATAATTAATCTAAACGGGTCGGGAATTCCAGCCTAATCTAAGATCATTGTTGGACATTTTTGTGAAGACACGTGGCATGTTGTTGCACTCAGATTGTGCTGTAGATGTTTACTTGTCCCAGTCCTTCATCTAGGACCTCACTTAAAACATTACACATGTTAGAAAAGCACAGTGAGAATAGCTCCACCGTATAAAGAAGTTTTGTAGATAAAAAGGTTGGCAGCTTAAAAGGTCAAGTTAAGTGAAATGTAACAACTGGATTTTTCTATCCAGAAGTCCCATATTTGGGTTTATATGCCCTAGAAGGTTGGCCAAATGTCCTTTATTGTCCTGTTACACTTAAACCTTTAAATATATTTATACCTATGAATCCTTACATGGATGACTAGCTGAGTCAGGGTGGGAGACTATGTTTGGTATAGTTTTTTTAATGTGCCAAATTCTTGATTAAATACTTTTTTTTTTGCTTCAGAAAAGGGACAATAACTAATCAGTTGTACTGAGAGGGAAAAGCCAATAGGCATTAAAATAATAGACTAATCTTACCAGGATTTAAAACTTGCTGTTTTCACAGTATGATGCAGATTGGCAAAGAGGTCCAAAGCAGCTAGAATGTGTAATTCACATTGCCTTGCAATTGCTCTCAACACATGCAAAAATTCATCTTCCTTCTAGACTGTGCTGACTTTTGTACAGTTGAGTCTCATATTGATGGTACAAAGAATTCAGAAAAGACTGAGATGGGCTGTTATTTCATCAGTAGAGGGAAAAAAAATATGGCGTTTGCACAAGGAAAATATGTTGTCTGTCCAGATAGCATAGCTGCAGAAGTTTTTGTATGCTCTAAAATATTCAGAGTCACGTATTTGCTTGTACTTGAATACAACTTAGAGACCTAAGAAATTATTTTTTTCACATTAATCCTACAGACTTATTTATCTCAGGTTTGTGTATACTGAGCAAAAGGTTTCAGGAGTTCAGGGAATCCTCACGAGCTATGAATTAAGACGTAGAATTATTACACATCCTGTAACAGCAGCACTCTATGATACACCAGCCACATCCAAACCAAACTGAAAATCTTTACTGGTACCCTGCTCCAAAAGCTGTTCAGTTCTTCACAGTGTGGGTAAGTGCTTTGTGGCATTGCGTGGTGGCATTGTGACCCTGCAATATCACCACTATGCTGAGACTCCAGAGAGTCTTCCCCGTGACGAGTCATGGGCTTCTTCAACAGTTACCTCTCTCCAAAGATCAAGGATGCCCAGGGACTTGACCTGTATGCTACAGGTACAGGTTTACTAGATATAGCTTAAGGACAGCTGGAAAGATATAATGGAGGTGTCTGTTGGGAGAGTCCCTCACCAAGGGTTCAAATCAACTGAGCTAAGAAAAAAAAAAAGTCCATTTGTCCTGGCATGGAAAAATAGCTGGCTGAAAAATGAGGGGGAAAGAGCAAGGATAAAATACGAGTTTTGATGAAGGATAAATGTTACCAGGGCAATCCCACAAGATCTGTACTGGGATCTGTGCATTCCAAAATTGCCAAATGTAATCTGGAGAAGAAGGTTAAAAATGAAGCAAGGAAGTCTGCACAAGACACAAAGTTATTTGGGATAGTGAAATGTGCAATTGACTGCAAACAGCTATGGAAAGATGTCACAATACTGAGTGATGAAGCAATAAAATCACAGATAAAATTCAATGAAAATCACAAATGAAATGTCAATAAATGCAAGTAAAGTGCATGCAGGAGAAAAAAACAACTCTCTGTATGACTATATACACAGTGATGAACTCTAAATTAGCTATTAGCTAGGGGAATTAGCTATTACCAATCTAGCAAGATATCTGGGAGTCATTATGGGTAGTGCTTTGAAAAGTCAGTGCCATGGTAGTGAAGTTGCAAATAGTGCATTGGGAATAGGGAAGGAACTGAAAATAAAACAGATAGCATACTTGTAGCATTATATAAATGCATGGTGTGTCTGCATCTTGACTACTACTGGTAATTTTAGTTACCTCTTTCGTAAAAGCATATGCTAACATTAGGAAAGATGCTGAGAAGAATCACAGGGAAATAAAGGAGAGCAAATAGGTCAGGACATTTCTACATGGAAAAAGGGATGATGGAGCAGGTATATGAAAAAGCAAACAGTAGGAATGGGCCTTTCTAATGGGAGCAGGAAGGTGGAGTGAAAAACACCTCCACGGGGCTGACAGAAACTCCAGGAAAACTCCGTATAACTTTTGTCTCTCTCCATCTCTCTCATCCACAGTATTCATTTTTTTCCTTTGTGGTAACTGTTTGAGACATAACATATGCCTTGTAACACTGTGGAGATGAGAAGTAAGTAGGACCAAAGGATCCAGCTCAGGCTGGGGTCTATTGGGTGAGCACAGAGCTGAACACCTACCTCTCGCCAGAGCCCAGGCTAGGCAGGGAAGCTGGGACGCTAAGGGTGGTGTGGGATGGACGTTATCCTTCTCCCTGCAGTGCAAAGACCAAGTAGGAAGGGGAGATCCTTGTCTCAAGAGGAGTTCAGATTTTTTGAAGAAGTTCCTTTGAAGTTCTGGGGGCTAGCTGGGCAATGAGGAGTTATTTCTGGAAGCTGGTAGAAGCCCAAGACTGGTTTTGTTGGGCACTGGCATGCAAGGACTTTGTGAGGCGACAGAAAGTTACACTTCAAACAAGGATGAGGGGAGCTGACAGATGGGCTTTATTTGGGAAAATAGGTTTATATGGTGGAAAAAGATAAGGGCAAAGAAGAAAGGGGGAATAAATGGTCAAATCTGAATACTCAGACAATCAGTTTAATTATGAAGTAGAAAATCATGGATGGTACGGAGAAGGCAAACAGGGAATGATTATTCAATATTTTCTGTAAAACAGCCTGAGTAATGATCAGATGGTAGATTTAAGGCAAACTTACTGAAATACTTTTTTACCCCACAAGACATAATGATACTGTGGAAATCACAATAAGATGTTGTGGAGGCCAGTGGGGTTCAAAAAGGAGCAAATAAACAGGCAATTACTGACCTGGAAAAGATTGTGTTGTCAATTTTTCATTTCAACTAGTACCACCTGTACCTTCCTCTGCTATCAAAGCAGAAGTCACTAAGGACCATCTTGGAGCCTAGAATGTCCACCACTGTGCATTAACTTTCCCATGTGGAAAAGCACTGAGTGTAAGTGGGTATAATTCGTACATCACAAAGCAGAAAAAAAAGCAATGTCCCTATGCTATAAATTAGCCCTTTCTGGTTTCTTCTACACAAAGCTGTAGGAACACATAAAGTAGCTCTTAAAGTACGTTTAATGGAAAAAGTACTGCTTTACATGGAACCTCTCCATTTCAACCTTTGAACTGGATTTCTTACAGTAAAGAGTATACTAATTTTGATGCAGACACCAAGGACAGGAAAATCAGGCTGCTACATGGCAGCCTAGGAAGTATTTAATTTGACTCTGAGCACGGTTTGGTTGAAAGTCAAAGGCAAAACTCTTTTTAGGTTCAGTGGGATTCTCACTGGGCTATTTTTCTTAAAGGAGGATTAGGACATGTTTGGTCACCGAAGTGCTACCATAGTTTCTATTGAAACATTAAACAGGATTAAAAAAAAAAAAAAACCACCCAAAAAACACCCAAACAACGACCGAAGCCCCCTACATTCAGATTGTTATAACTGTCTCTCTGTCTGTATGTCTGTCTGTCTGTCTCTCTCTCTCTCTCTCTCTATCTATTTTGCCAGTTAAAGAAAACCACATTGAATTTCTTGGTTTGCTTTGCTACTTTGAAGAATTCTATCCTTTTTGTCTCCTGATTATTATGTCTATAGTGTTTCTCCATAGACAGCATGGGATGTATAGACAGATTCATAGACAGATGCATGCATAGTCAGATATGTACCAGTTCCACTGTCTTGCAAGGAACTTCACAAGTAAACCAAATGCTATAATGTCTACCTGGGCATCGCCATGTAAATTAATTCAGGGCACCTATTCTGCCAGGGGCCTGACAACTGTGTCAATTTAATGAAAAAAGTGATGCTAAACTAACCAACATAAAGCTAGTTCACCTTTCTATCTGGACAAACCCAGGCTTGGTCATGTGTGTTGCATACTTGTGTTCATGGAGACTTTTTCTCTTGGTTTTTAATCTGGCAAACAACCAGCAAGCTCAGGCTAAGAAAATATGTTAGGCAAAAGCTCTTTTAAATATATGCCTATATATATTTATGTGAGTGACAGCAGCAGTCAGCATCGCCTCCTTGGAAATATATCCCAAATTCTGGAAAAAAAATGCCGTTGCTTAGAGAATAATGACATGACCGTACTTCTTTTCTAGGAGCTGAAATCACTATTGTGACTCAATTAGCCCATTCAGATAAGGAGAGGGAGAGAATCTTCTTCTTCTTTGGTGGTGCAGAATGCATGTATTTATGAGGGAAGTCTTCTTGAAAGAGCATTGCATTGCCACTGCAGTTTCCAGGGGAGACAAGCTTGATTTATTTCCTTGGTGCAGCTGCAACTTGTTGTCCCTTGAAATTCTTAAAAATAGACTGGTAAGCTATTACCATGTAAAAGAGAAATAGAATATATAGTTAATGTCAAGACATATTCTTGCTGTATCAACATAACTTTCATGTTAATCCACAGTTAATCTACCCATGTATTCACAGCTTCTTGGACGGAATTTGCTTGAGTTGCACAAAGCCTTTCCTTTTCTCTCTCTGTCTCTCCCTCCCTTTTCTCATAATAGTGTGGTTATAAAGTAGGAAGTGTATTACAATAAAAGAACCTCAAACTGAGGTTCTATTCCAAAGATCGATTACAGCATTAGTCCAGGAGAGCAAGCTGCCAAAAACTGAGCAGGAGGACTTGGTGATAGGCCGTATTACTCAAAACGTGACACGGGAGAGGAAGAGCCAAAGCATAGATCCTCTACTGTTGGAGGGTGCAGCTCAGCAAACAACCAGTGAATGGAAAACTGCTCTGCTTGCCCTCTGCCAGGCAGCAGTAGGAAAGCTGCTGGAAATGCTAATACTGTTTTGTTTTTTTCCTAACACAAAGATTTTCCACAAAAGGGTAAGGTTTGCACCTGCTTTAAAATAGGTTGTTAGAAACGTGAATGATTCAAATGAATTCTCTTGTGTCAGATAATTCAGAGACCATGGAGAAAAAGCCACATTTTTCAACTGCAATACCTTTTCCTGAACTGGTGGAAAAGTACATATTCATCAGCTCCACCAATACTCTGAATCTTATTTAAACAAATGTTTCTCCCACCTGCAAAAAAGCCACAGATAAATCTAGTGAATATATGCTATTTATGAAGCTCTTTCTTCCCATAAAAAGCAGATGGATTATATAAAGTTATTGCAGTTTTGCTCCTAAAAGCAATGTGACCCGTTAAGGTTGTTAGGATAGGTAGGAGAGAGTACCTGGCTCTGGAACGTGCCCAGGAGACAGGGATTTAATTGCTCTCCATCCTAGATTTCCTGAATGTTTCCTCCCTATCACTACTTTTCAGTTCTTCTCCTCTAAAGTAAAGATAACACTCACCTACCTTCTGGGATGTTGGCAAGGATAAATATATTAAACATGTTTAGGTGCTATGGCACAGAAAAGAAATTTATAAAAGTGTCTAAGATAGATAGTCTATTCTTCACTGCAACGTATACAACTCTTGGCTCCCAGAAGCACTTCCGCCGAGGAGCAGTGATTCATATTTGGCAGACGGGAGCAGAGTGATCAGGCCGAACAGCCTCTGGAAAAAATTCTCTAATACGTTCCAAAATATTAATCAATGGAATGCTCTTCTGCCCACCTTAGACTCCACGTGTGATCTTAACAAAAGTATAATGCCAATGGATTTATCTCAAAGATGACTGTGCAACACATTAGATACTGCACTGGAATAAACCATTATAGCCTTAGTGAAAGTATACTGAATTATAACACTGAAAAGATCTGGTCTAAAGTTTAATTGACTGAATGTATACTTCATGTCTAAACAGTTAAGAGAAAGGTACTGTCTCTGGCTGTATATACTTACAGGAGAGTGAAATATTTCTCCCCAACCAGAATCCAAGAATAAACTCTGGATGGTTTTAAATCTTTGAAATAACACATATTTCCCTAGTTTGGGTACAGGTAAGTTAAGATAATTAACTTTAACATACTTTAGCCAGAATGTTAAAAGAAAGAAAGATGGAAAAACAGAGAGAGAACAATTATATGATTTGGTTTACTAAACTGATTACAGCAACTTTTGCTGTTTAAAGCAGGAACTAGGCTTATTCATAAACATATATGTCTTTCTAAAGCACTTTCTCAATCAAAGAATCAATCATCAGATTCATATTTTCTCTTTCTTGGCTGAACAGTGACAAAATATGCAAAACAATGTATATCTATTTCTAACAATATCCGTTTACTAAAATGCTTTTGGGGAAGGAAGACCAAATGAAGAATCTTCCCCACAAAACCAACCCATCCCACAGTCGCTCTGACGTCCAGGTCCCCTTGGGCAGGGTTTGCTGCTCTAGTTAGAGAGAAGCAATACTACAAGCCGATTCCACTGATTGTATTTCTCAGTTTCATTGGAAAATTCCTGCTAGAACAAGTAGTCTTCCTGATGTGTGTTGCTATGGTATGACAGTTATCGCCGGCTGTGTGAGGTATTTATTGCTGTACTGTGTCCCCCAGAGTTCAGAGGCAAATGCATAGATCAAACTTGTGGCTGGTTCCACTTCTCTCTTACAACCTCTGACAAGGCGACAGTGATGGAAGGGCTAAGGATTTCATGATGGTCTATACCACCCGCTGTCGGCCAAAATAAACCCTCCATGCAAGTGGACAAGAGGAAAGCAAGTGAAGAACTGTGTCACAGACTATAGCTTTGCCTTGGAAGGATAATGCTTGCCCAGCTATTTACACATTGTTATGCAGATCCATACAAATCTAAAAGGGGTCTAAAATCTCAGTGAGCACGTTTTACTCACTTCTCCATACAAGTAAAGCTTTTCTCTCGGCTCAAAGAAAGGGAACTGTCATTTTTCCTTGTAAAGGAAATGACTAGGGCATCATCAAAAAAGTGTCAGCAATTTCGTACTCTGAAAGGAGTATATTTCCTCTCAAAAGTGAAACTGGGATCTTCACCCATCCAAACAAGTGGGTCCCATAGAAACACCTGGTTCTAGTGAGGCTGAACACATGAGCAGAATTTACAGTTGCAGCTCTTTCTGATATACTGTGTGTTCTGAAGAGCTGCAACAGAGGAATAGGTCTTGTCCCCTGGCTGAAAGACTGAGCATTACAGTTGCTCTGTCGAGGCAGCTGAGCATCAGGAAATCTTTTTTGCCAGAGTCCTGGACTTCTGAAGTGGATGGTGCTGGTAGTGGTTGCTTCGGGATATGAGCTGCCCTCCACAAAACAGGTACGAAGGCATTCCTTTCCATGGCCAACTCTGGCTTCCCACCACTGTCCCGCAATGCTTTATTAAGTACTCATGGCACCCTAACAGACTGTCAGCGCATCCTCTGCTGTGCCAGGGACACCCTCATGAAATGTTACCCAGTTGCTAAAGCCTTTGTGTAGCCAGTTCTTGAAAACAGTAGTCCCAGGATTTTGTTGAGCTGGTTAACTTAATGGACAACAGGAGCCCAGAAATTCCCCATGAACACCTGAAGTCACAGCCAAAGGCATTACATGAATCCCAAATAAACCCAAGCTTTACAGGGGACTATGTCCTGTTATATATTTTGTTGTCTATTAAAAATCAATCATAAATAGAAGGAAGAGGGGGCAATCAGACTCAGCTCAGTTTATTAAACACAAAAGATCACTACTAATTAGCAAAACAAAGTTACCATAGTCTCATGTCTTGGTTTCAATACATGTGCCACACCAGCTGAGAAAGGGACAGAAGGATTATCTACTAAATTGTATACCCCATTTATTGACTACAAAAATCCTAAACTGCTTCCTGATTTCCATCTCCTTATTTTATAAGCAGAAGGGGAAGAAAAATACAATAGCACCTATGACAACAAATAGAAGAGGAATCTTCTCTGATTTTCCTTAAAGTAACAAATAAACATATAAACTGGGAAAATATGTACCGAGAACAGTTATTCATACCATAGAACAAGAAAGCTTTTTGTCAGCAACACGGGAAATATGAAAAGGAGTTAACTAGGCTACAGGTCAGGGAGAGTTCAGCTGACAAAAATAGCGGAGTAGCAGAAGTTTGCCTCAGAGTTTAGAGCAGCAGTGGTAAACTTTAATAATAGTAAAGTGTTTAATACAAATACCGCCTTCACTAGATCTACAGTTGCAGGCCTGTGCTATTGATCGCATAGTATTATATTGATGCATTATAGCTGCAGGGGACAGGAACACCTTATTCCAGGGAACAGCCAGCATGCTGCCATGTTGATTTAGCCTCTTCCTAACTGCTATGCTTTCAATACGTGTAGTTCAAAATGCAGAGAGTACATATATTCTCCATCTATTTCTTCTCTAAAATATCATATCAGCTGAGTGAGTTTGCAGTGTCAGCAACAACGCACAGTTATGCACTCTTTGATGATAAATTTTGGACTGTGTCTCTCCTGTTCTATTTTTCAACCATTTTTTGCCAACTCCACTTCTAGCAAAAACAATGGCATCATGCAGATTAATTAGCAGTTTTAAAGGAAGGAACTTCTGTCATAACAATAGGTACAGAAAAATAAAAGCATTGAGATAATTTCTGTGTCTCTAGTTCCCTCAGCTTTGAGCTTATGTAAAATGTTATGAGACCTGACTATTCCATAAGAATATTTCCCCCCTTGCTTCCAAACCTATCTTAAAGGACTTTAAATAATTTCTCAACCACCCACCCTGCTCCTCTGAGTTACCGCAGCATACTGTGCACGTTCTGTTGATGTGTTTAAGGCAAAGATGCTCAAATAACCCAGCTTTCTGCAGCATCTCCCACACCTGGGGCTCTGAGATTAGAGGCGTTACCCTCCCCAGGCACCCTGCCTGGAGGTTCAGCCGCCTCTCCCACCATTGTGTGAGCTGCCCCTGGAATGCACAGGCGAATTCCTCGGACATGTCATCTCTTGAGTCCCCTTTCATCCAGTGGAGGATGGAGACAGGTGTTAAATCAGTGCTAGCACCCACCATACCGCAGATGCTGGTGGGGAAAAATGAGAAGCAAAAGACAATATCCCTTTTGTCCAGGCTGTAATTTCTATGTTAAGACAGAAATGTATTGCTTCTTCACATTCAGTCAAGTTCTTTGCCACAAACTCCTTGCACTCCATCCCCTGTTTTGGATGCCTCCAGAGACTAGGATGAACCTTTCTTGGCACAGTGATCAGGAATAGGTTACTTGCTAGCTGCACAGCTTAACAAAAAAAAAAATTAAAACATACAATTTTGAGTATGATTGAGAGGGATTTTACTCCCTCTACCAGAAGAGACAGGTCCTTCTCCCATTATCCCCCAAAGGTTAAGAAGCAGAGGACATTCTTGAGCATCCTGCACAGATGTAATTTTAACCTTGAAAGTGTTTGCTTCTCTGCATTGTGTAGCTTAAAATGAAAATAATCATGTTGAAATCTTTGGTATAAAGGTGATAGAGTTTTCAATTTCGCCTTGTTATTTCTTTCTCATATCTTCTACTGCTCACAACATTTAGTTTTATTTATAGTTAAAACACTTTTGAAAACATCTTTACAATTATGGTTCCACATCCTAAGCAGTTCATTAAAACACCAGCCTTTAGTGCAATAAAATCCCTGACAAAGTAAACAAAAATCCCTACATGAACTGTAATATGTGCACTGTTGAACTCACATATAAAGAGTACATATAATAGATTTAGGATTAAAGCCAAAACCAAAGGAACATGCATAGTTTTCAGTCATCACCAAGTATCACATAGCAGTATAACACACCCCCAGCTGTACATTCTGAGCAGTGGTGGCATTTTATCTAAGTCTCCTTTCTAGTTGCTCAGCACCACCTCCAACCTCCCTTTTTGGACACACAGAAAGTCTCACTCCTAGGCTTACCAAATCTCTGCAAAACAAAACAAGACATTGCAATGAGATGCATCTACTTCTTGCCACCCATCAGCTTTAATATCGGACTCCTCAGTCTATCCTTCAGTTCTCTGGGTACCAGTGGGTATGGAAAAATCTCCTTGCATTTATCCAAACATGACTTTACCCTGATGGTAAGCTAGTCTTCTCTGAAAAGCTGAAGTAACAGCTCCGCTGTGGGTTGTATGACAAGTCTCCAGGGAAAGATGGCCATGTGCATCTGGCAGATGGAGTGAAGCCCATGGTAGCTGCTCCATCATTGTGGCCATGAGGGTCAGCAGCAGCGTTCTGCCCCAAGAGAGCAGTGTCTTGGCTTGGGTCTGGAGTAGAGGCTTCCCAGAAAAAAAAAAAAAATCCCAGAGGAACATCTGCTTGATTACAGGCATCACCAGAGGTGTCCTGAGCCATGAAGTCACAGCCTGAGGGTATGTTAACCCATGTCTGCCTGTATTGGTTACCATGAGGGTTGCAACACTCAACAGCGTCTCCTCCGTACAGCCACTTGGAAAATGGCATTGGCTGCCTCACAAGAAGTAGATGTATGGTGGGATGAAAATGGAGGAACACTGGGAGGTATATAGCTCAGTCCCCACCTTGTGTTATCCCCCTGCAGGCCATCATGGAGCAGCAGAACAAGTCACAGTAGGGCACCCGACCAGATTTCCTTGGTGCGTATGTCAAAACATGTGTCGTGGCAGCAGCTTACTCAGCAGTTGCTAATACCTGTGTGCACACTACTCGTGCAATAGGGGCTGCAGATCATGTAATGCAGGATATGCAGAAACCACAATAAGTGCCAGATGTGAACATGCCTCAAGTTGCATTGGTCAAGCCCTTTGCCTGCCCCAGGGCCTTGGGTAGGTGTGGAAGGATGACTCCACATCCTTCCTTCCTCACAGCTTTTCCTGAGCCAAGATCTGGCCTGGCACAGGGAAGCACAAAACCTTTTGTTCAAAGCCAGACTCCAAGACCTGAACTTGCAGGGAATTAGCAACCTGAATGTACACCTGAATCCAAATTTCCAGGGTGTGGGCTGAAACAAAAAATAATGGGTTGAAGCAGAACCTACTCTAAGTAGTCCAAAAAGTTAGGGTTCAAATTCTGAGCAGCTCTGAGGTTATTGCTAAGCTAAATATGCAGGTTGAGGTGACAGGGATCAAGTTTGCCTGACTTTCCAAGTGATGTTTCTTAGACTTGGCCTTTTGCCCTGCCCTGGTTTCTGTCTTGTAAAGACTATTTTTCATTCCCCTCTCCTTTCTCTCTTTCCTTCCTCATCCTTTTAACTTACGACTAGCATGTTTTCTACATTTTAAATCTTTATACATAAAATTTTTCAAAAAAGGTTTCTAGGCTGACAGTCTCTCATTGTATCTGTCATCTCCTATTACTCTCTGTGACATGACAGACCCTCATATGAACATGATGTATTATGACATGACACATGACACCAGTTACCCAACATTGTACCTCATTAGAAGAAATTGTAAAGGCATAAAACAGGGGTGAGCCCTTTCTATTAATCTCTTGTTCCTTTTACTACCATCATTAGGAGTTTGTGTGGTTGTCGCAGATTTTTTTCCCCCATGGCCAGTCTCTTAATTGTTTTTGAGTACAGATAAGAAACAAAAAAGGAAAAAAAACCTGAAAGGTTAAAACCCATCACACTCTTTTCTCTGTGAGCACAGAAAGAAAATCTTTTGAGATAGACCTAGTTGATCCCTCCTTAATATCTGGAAGGAAAATAAGAATTTGTATATCCCTGACAGCACATCCTGGATTTAATCATTTCCTGACCACAGAACGGGTTGATCAGAATTGCTGTTGACCAGGAAGAAAGAATCATCATGAAAGATGCTGGATTCACTTTTAGCCACAGTTTGGCAAAAAAAAAAAAAAAAGACAATTCTCAGATCACAATAACATGTTTTCTGTCAAAATCTGCTGGAGAGAAAAAATGCAAATGCTGATGCAGGAAGGAAAGATTATTGTTGCTGTTGCTTCTAGTTTCTCCCTTATGCTTGATAAATGCCATATCTGATTTTTTTCTTTCTAATTTGTACCTACCAAATACCACCTCCTAATACAGCAGAATGAGCCTGCATTGTTGTCATGCAAAGCTATCTGTGGAAAAAAATCGAGGCCAGTTTCTCATCTGTTTCTGTGAAGTTCGTAAGTTCCAAGAACAGGAAGAAGCTATTACAAAGGTGGATAGGAGATATTTATTAGCCACAGCAGATAAGCCTCAGTGCGACTTTCAGTTATCCCAGTTGACACTGTCTCTTCGTGCTCAGCATGGGCAGTCTCTGTGTTGTGCTAACACCTCAGGCCGGGCTAACAAACTCCTGCTAGGTGTGTGGTGACTACAGCTCACAAAACACCAAGGCCGTCTTCCTATGTTTTATAAAATGTTAGTAGCAGAGAGGGTGGATGAGAAATGGATGTTTATAAAACTGTAGGAAGCAGTTGCAGGCAAATCAATCCATACCAACAGCACATTAGACATCTGGAGACACGTTACTAGCTCCTGCAGTTACGTCAAAGTCAGGGGATACAGCTGCAAACTATTACATGGCCACTATTTCCCACTGGATAGAAGAGTGTATACATATAGCTCAGGTCACTGAAGATATTTCAGGAGGATGTCATTTGGATTCTTTGATGATGTTTGGTGTTAAGAAGAATAAAACATTCCCCTGGAGTTCACTGAATTGAACTAGTTGTGACTGACAGTCATCACTCACCTGATGAAGGCAGATGTTTGCATCCCCAAAACACTCATTTGGCTCACTTGGCACCTTTAATGTCCATCTTATTGGACAAGCTAAAGATTGAGTAATCATGGAAAAAGTGATACTAACCTGGCTCATTCAGGCTGGAAAGATCCTCTACTGGCTGTGCAGATGTGGGATGATGCTGTTTTCCTGTTGCACTTGAAAGTGAATAAATGTTCTTGCTCTTTCACTTTGGCATTCCCTAATCTTTCACAAGATTTAAATTCACTTTAAGAGAAGGGGAGAGTACTTTCAGGACTGCATTTACAGTTGGACCTCATGGTCCTGTTCCTGAGCTTGCTATTTCTAAACAAATATACTCCACAAAGCAGAAAGCTAATTTTCCGTTTGTTAGTGAATGCCAAATATTATACTGCAGCTCAGCAGAAGAAATCTGAGGCACTCACCTTGACTAATTGGTACAACTGTTTTTGGGATGTGTTAATGTGGAAAAAAATCCTCCAAATCCTCAATTAAAATTGTTTCTGAACATTTGGTTGCATGTTTCTGACTTCTGCTGGGGAAAAAACAACACCACCACCACCCAACAAAACCCAAAAAAACCCCAAACAACAAAGCCCTGTAGAAATGTTACTAAACTTCTGTTTCAATCTGCTGAGCTTTTTCTCTTTATTCGCTGTTTGCCACAGAGCTTCTGACACCTTTGACAGTCCATTTTAAGGAATGAACTATCTCTAACTGTGCCCCAAATAAGTAACAAGTTAGCTATATAAAAAACTTATTCACTGCAGAATGCATAGTCTCCATTTATTATAGTTTTCTTTTGACATTACAGGTGTTAAGAGCTGTCTAATACAGCAGACACTTCCATAGTGAGGTGTCAGTAACTTCTAGGTTATAGGAGGCCTTTTTGTAAGAAATGATTTGCATGGGCAGCCACCAGCTGCCAAATAATCCATCTGCAGGATCCATTTCCAATACCACAGCATTTCTTCATTGCAGGTAATCCATTTTGACCAA